>NC_081786.1:12184718-12484718 GCF_963082965.1 Carassius carassius
CTAAATGTAAATCTGAGCTGTTTCAACTGAAATAAACTTTTACTGACTGATCTTAAAACATGTCAGTGCCTTTGTTTTGTCTTAAAATGCACACCAGTAATGCATTTTTCTAAGGCATATTTATAAATATTATTTATGTCCTAATTGAACTAAGGCCTAATCCTGGTTTAGGCTAAGGCCTGTCTATGAAACCGGGCCACAGTCTATCAAAAGGCACAGGTAGGCATATTTATGCATATTGGCCTACTTGGGCTCAAAATTACAGTAAATGCCAGTTCCAGTAATTATGCGGTTCATCCATGATATACAAGATTCTAAAAACAGATGCTTAAAGCAGCTTCTGTTATTTAATGCAGAAGCAATAATCAGGCCCAAAATAGTTGTGGATTGTTTGTCTAATGTGCTGCTGCAGGCCCGAGCTGCAACACAATCAATATCGCACTTCTGTGTCTAGCAGCCACATTAACACACATATATACATTAATAATAAACACTTTAATGTCCGATGTCAACCACTATTGTCACTTTACAGAATCCTTAATAGATAACTGTTATCCGCCCTGATTAAAATTCTTCAGCACAGCAGTAATCCTAATGATGGACCGCTTATTGGGATAAGGTTTATGTGTTCCTCTAAACCTGTCACTAAACTTGAGTTATAAAGATCTAAAAAATCATTAAATATATGCATTTGTCTTACCTCGATCTTTAATAATCCGATATAACGACCAGCCGATCGGGACACTTCGCATGATGCTCTGTCATGTGTTTTGATGCCGCTGCAGTGAATCTGTCACCAAGCAGATAACATAACTCTCTTAAATTCCCAATTAGCCAAATGCCGTTGTAAAATGCACCGACTGAAAAGCCCCCTCTCTCTCTATTTGAATTTACATTTGTTTCAGTGTAGTATGGCTAAGCAGCTATATCAACTTTATCTGCAGGGTGACTTTTATTTTATTTTATTATATATTTATATATTTATAAAAAAAGCATAAACCAGACTTTTCCGTCTTTAAAATTTTAAGAGCATAAAATCTATTTTTATTTATATAAACACATTTGTTTAAAGCGGTATATTTGAACTTCATGTGCCTGTTGACTTTTATTTTGTATTTAAATACTGGTAAAGACCAAATTTTATTGGACTGTGAGGTAATAAATGCAGAATTCGAACCAATCAGAGGACGATATTACCACATGCACTTCCGACTCATGAACTCATTCAGCCGGGGGCGCGCTGACTGTGCTGCTAACAGCTAATCAGCTAGCGGAGCAGGAAGAAAGAGAGCTGGACGATTCACAACACACAGTAAACCGGAGTAATCTGCCCTAGTGCAAAAAACTGATATAATCTGACCACAAACGGTATGTTTTATAGTTCTCCTAAATGCATAATTAAAAGCTGCCCATTATAAGATCGTTTGTTAGCTATTATGTTGAATTGAAGAATGAGGGTCACAGAACGACTTTGGTCTATTTACGTTACCTTGTTAAGGGTTTTATCGTATTTATGTTCCCAGTTTGCACTGTTGATTTTTTTTCTAGCATATATACAATAATCGTCTGTTCATGTAATTGCCCATTTTCTTGTTTATTCTTATATTTATGTATATAATTGTATCAGTCTACTTTATCTGATTATTTACTTCTTGGTTTATAGTGTTGATTACGTGTATAAACAAATTATAAAATAGAGTGATTGCGTTTCATTAAAAATGTAGTTACACTGTGCTTAACATTTTATTTACTTTATTCACACATTGTACCATAAAGGTTAGTGTGCAACAGCTGCAAAAACATCATTAACTGTAGTCTTTTTTCTACTGTAGGCCTACATGATTTCTTGACCAGCATTCACGGTGGTTTTGCCCATTAAAGAGAGAATATTTTATATTTTTCTTTCTTTTTCGTATTTCAAGGCAAAGGAACTCCTATCCCAGATGAACATGTTCTGTGTCCTATAATAAAAATAATAATTGAAACACTACTATACAATCCAAGGCGTCTGTGCTGTCTCTCTTCACTCTCAGCAAAATGGAAACGGAAGCTGTAAGTAGATAAACATCTAAAAAGCCTTTTTAATCATGTTTTGTCGATGTTTATGTATATTTTAGAATATTTATTTTCCTTTGCTTGCTCTTCAGGAGGTAATCCCTATTTGGCAAAATAAACCACATGGATCAACTCGTAGTGTGGTGAGACGAATCGGCTCCACACTGCCTCTTAAACCCTGTACCAGGGCTTGTTTCCAGGTATGGAAATAAAAAAAATATTCTTATAAATGCACATGATGCACAGCACTCAAGACAGTGGCTGTCTGTGGTCTTTCTTGACCATGTACATTAAAAATGCTACTTTTTTTTTTTTAATGAAACATAATGCTAAGTTTTAAACCACTCTCTATAGCAAAGACAAAAATGAAATTGGTCAAGAATTGCTTGTTTGTGCTCTCCAGGAACTCCCAGGGCTTCCGCCAATGCGTTCTATGGACGGTCCTTTGGTGCCTACACTGGCAGATATTGCCTGGATCGCAGATGACGAGCAGGAGACATATGCTAGAGTCAGGTAAGCAGTCTGTTGTCCTGGTGCTTCTGAATTTATATTTGAGAGTTTTTTTTTTTTTTAAATGGTCTTATGTAAGATATAGAGCAGAATTGAAAAGTGTTGGATCCTCAGATGGGAATTAATCTTAAACCAGTGCTGACGTGCTATTTGTCAGGAGTGACACGCGTCCCCTGAGGCATGAGTGGAGGCCAACGCCGCTGCTGGTTATGCACAGGAACTCGTCTGTGCCAAACTTCAGACGTGAAGGCAGGCGAGTCGAGGGTCTGAGGAAACCAGGTGTAACCACTTTTAACCGGACAACAGCTTTACAAGATGAGCTGAGTCGACTCCGAGCCCAGATCGCCAAGATTGTCGCTACAGAATCAGGTTGACTAAAGCTCAATTATTATCTATCATTTAAAAAATTAGGACTTGTCTGTGGCAATAGAAATGTAGACAATTTGATGTATTTGCTTGTAAATGTTTTGTCTTGTAGTCCCATTTGAAAAGTTTGAACCATTTCAGATTCGAACCCCATAACGCCTGACCTGCTGTCCCCTGACGACACTAGTGTGGGTTTCTCCATGGCTCCTTTTGAGGCCGCTGCTTACCAGCCTGCCCCCACAGCCTCCTTTGTCATCAGTGATGTCACAGAGGAAGAAGAGGAAGAGGACGAGGAGGAGGAAGTGTCAGAGCTAGTGCCTGATCCTATGCCACCAGTTTCCATGACTGCATCTGCAACTTTTGATCTCGATCGCCCTACTATGGACTTCCGAGAGTCAGAGGAGGATACTGTGTCCCTTTCAAAATCAACAAGCTTCGCTGATGTCATGGACATCCTGAAAGATATGAACCGCATGAAGATGAGCAAGGACAGGTGAGTGCAGTTTTCTGTGCTGTTGTTTAGAATTTTTTTTGTTGTTGTTGTAAAGTTAATTCATTCTTTGAGTGTTACATTTATGTTATTATAAATGAATAGTGATGATATATTATCTATTAGTTTGTTATTCTTTATTATCTTTATTTATTAATATAGTAAATGATGTTATTGTGTTGTGTGATTACAAAACAAGATATATTGATATACTATAAATATAATTTCTATGGATTTTTTTAACATAATATGGAACATACATTTTTTAAACATGTATATAATTTCTATATGTATTGTTATGGCATTAATAATATATTAATATCTATTATTGTTATTAATAGAATAAATAATGGTGTTAATAATGATAATGGTGTATTAATGCCTATTATTTTTTATTAATGATTGATTGATATTAATATAGTAACTAATGTTGTTATTCCATCTATTACATTTGATATAATAATACTAATAATAATTTTAATGTATAGACAGTTTATTAATATGAATGATGTTATTGCGTTTTTGTGTATTTTCTTTAGATATAACCGTGGGTGCACCTCACTGAGGGAGGAAGATTCTGCCTCTCTTATATCTGAAGCATTGCGTAAGAAATTCATTCTGAAGGATGATGACATCAGTGTGAGGAAATAATCAATCATCCAAACCCTCACAGCACTCTCCATGTAAGGCTAAACTGCATGGAATGCTTTTCTCTTTGGTTTAAAGTTGGAGATTGAGATACAAATCCAAGAGAATAAAACATGGCTTTGAATTTTTATGTACTTGAATCTTATCTTTTTTTCCTACTGGGTCAATAGTCCCGTGCCTGTGGACCGTTGCCGTGAAAACCCCATAAATCCTCTCAATAAACCCAATGGACAACTTTTGTGTTCCTCAGCGCTCCCACAATGCTGTGCTGTTGTGACACGTCTGGAAGGAAAAGAAGCAGTTCTCGTCAGCTCATACACACACACAACACACACACATTACACATTTGTTGGCTACTCAGTGCAAGTTGGAGAATTTGTGTGTGTGTGTGTGTGTGTGTGTGTGTGTGTGTGTGTGTGCACATAAGGGTCCATAAGCATAGCCTTGATCAGTGATCACTGAGCCTTTGTTGCTCCATCATAGACTTTGTGAAATCCAAGCACTACTTCCTGTTTTACCCTTAATCTTTTTTTGTCAATTTCAATAGGACAGTAATATCTTTTAGACCCTTTAACAAATGTGCAATTTCAAACCATGAAACCACAGAAGAGTCCTGGAGGTGCCCAGTTCCAGTGTATCTACTTGTAGATGTATAGTTGGAGCTGTAGCAGTGTTTCTCTTGCCTTACACGTTCCCTCATACAAACCCTGTAATACTTGAAACCATTTTGATGCGTGATCTGATGTTACAATACTGACATGCGTTTGCCTCTATTTAGAGACTAAACAAAAAGAGGTTCTTCTATTTAAAGGGTTTTTGTGTGTGTCCATGTGCACTGAAGACTTTGGATTGTGTTCACCTGTAATTAGTGCTCTGTTATGTTCCCTTTTACCCTACAGACCTTTGAAGTGTATATTGTACCAGAATACTGATGTGGTTTAGCAAATAGTGCAACATAAGTTTGAATTCATAATGTGTGTGGTTTACGTTCAGGAAGTACATGGGAAATAAAATATTGTTGGTTTTTGCTTGTGTCAGGCAGGTTGTAAATGTTTCTGTAAAATCTGAATAGCATGTGTGATGGGTGTGACTGTAAGCCAGTTTTGAGGATGCCTCCTGTTTTATATGACGATGAAGGATGCTTTTTTTCCTTTTGCAAAGTGTAACAAGAAGCTATTTTAATGCATACGTTGCTTTGTGCCACAGTTGCTCTCTAGTGGGAATCAAGCCCAAAATGTGTTTTTTATTTGTTTCACATTCTTGTTTAGACATGCCTGCAGCCTGGTTCCGTCAGTCTGACACGTTGCATTAGAAGAGAAGTTTGCTGTTTTTTGTTTACTTTTTTTTTTTTCCAAACTCCACAATACTCCAGTGCAGTGAAATGCTTTTATAATTACCTTCATAACATCAATAAAAGCTATGACTACCTAAAATTATTTTTTCTAGTTTACAGTACAAATTGCTTTATTTCAGAGTTACATTAATAAACAAGTTTGTTACAGTCAATGCTAATGGGTGAATAGAGCTGTAATATCAACTGTAATATATCACGCACTTAACATACTACCGTATGTTCTTGTACCTGTCAGTAACAGGTAAAATGTGTGTGTGCTGCTCTTCCATTCTGACTGCTGTGTTTCATTTATAGTTTCAACCATAGAAAACACTGCAAGTTTGCTTTGATTCAGGTCAGTCTTGCAGTCCCATGGTTTTTTTTTTTAGAAAACAGAAACTTGTGTGTTTTCTTATTGTCAAATCAGAGAATTCTATTGACTCCTGTTTATGCACAAGAGGAAATAAATGGTTTAAAAGCATTTACTTTGTCCATTGACGATCATCAGCCACACGGGGGCGACATTCTCTACAGTCTAACAGGAAAACATTTATACAACCTTACAATACTTGTACTAAGCAAATGTGCATTAAATGGATTAAAAATGTCAGTGTAAAGACGTATAATCTAACGAAAGATTTCAAATAGATTGTGTTCTTAGGTGCTTTCTATTAATTTAAGATTAAATTAAATTTAGTTTTACATTTTTAATTAAATTAATTTAATCACATTTTACACAATATAATTAAGCTGGGGAGCGTTTCCCAAAACCAAGTTAGCAACTTTTTTGGTTGCAATACAACTTCCCATTGCCAACCAACTAAGTTGCTAACAGGTTAGCAACTATGCTTTTGGGAAACGCACCCCAGAACAGCTGTTTTCAACGTTGAGTACAAAATCAGTATTTCTTTCCGATTTCTTTTAGGACTTTTAAGGATCATGTGACACTGAAAACAGGAGTACAAAATTACTGGAGTATTTTAAAAATTACATTAAAATATATTGAAATAGAATACATATTTAAAATAGTTTATACTGTATTTTTGATCAAACAAATGCATACTTGAGCATAAGAGACTACTTTCAAAAACATCTAAGAAGACCCATTTTATCTAATCAGATAATTTTCCGCTGTAGATGTATTAAAAAGCTCTTGCCATCAGGTAAACACTGGATGCTCTGTCTGTGACACTCTAGACCACAGCAGAAAACAACACAAGACAACTCTGTGTCATCATGTCTCTGGGCCAAACCTGCTACCAAAAACGTATTTTTCATTTTTTAATTAAATCATTTATGCTTTTATAAAAAAATGCCTATTATTATGTGATACTGACACTGATAAATATGCCAGCTAGGAGTTCTGTCAGGTAAAATGATGAGATCGCTCCACCTCTACTACTGAATCTCCTGCGCTCATCAGTGCACGTGGGGCCTCGCATTACTCTCCAGGGACAACCATGACTTCGAGGATGCTAGTTAACCTCCTTTTTTAATTTTTTCTCAAAGACCTGATTTGATTCAGGCCAGTTTCAGTGTTCAGTCTATTTTCTGTGGCAGTCCTTGGCCTAGTTTATTACACCTCACCTCTGGAAAGCAGATTCTGTCTATTTTAGATCAGAGAGGATTTTTAGACGTCTGTGGAGATTTTGTTAAATGGAGTCCAGTGACACAGTGGCGTTGTTTGAGACTATAAATATTGACCTTTGTGTGACATTGACACACTAATTTAGCCTGTTGCTCAGAAGTTTCACAGATCATTTCCCGGCTGCTAAATCTACATGGTGAAACTTTTACATTGTAACATACTTGTCAAATTCGATTAATTTCAGGTATTTTTATGTTGCTAAGAGGGAATTTGTCAGAACAGCTCTCTCAAAAGATTCTAAGTAAGAAAATGAATTACTGTACAATATAATAAATCTCTACAGATTTGATAAGAACAACAAATAAAGCATTTTTTTCCCCCCTTCAGTCACAAGTAGCAAATTTTTTTATCCGTTCTAAGACCAGAGCGTGTCTTTGGTGTCAGATGAGTAGTTTGTGGTCTCATGTTGCCAGTGGAGTCGTTTTCACCCATAATGAGCTGGTGATTCAACAATGCAGGGACCTTTATTGAAACATTGATGAAGCACAGAGTCTGTATGGTTTAAAATGGAGCTCAAAGAATACAAACCAATAAAACCATTTCCTTAGTAACAGAACGGGGTCTGAATGCTGGCTTTATGCTTTTAAATGTGCCAGTAGTGGCACAGAGGCCTATGTAAGTAGTGTAATGGGCCCAGAAGAAAATACTCCAATTTCCTAAGCGCCTTCTCTATGAAAAATGTAAAAGTCTTCAATAATACATTATGTATTTTTGAACAGTTCAGGAAGGCTCTTTTATGGCTGTACATTGCAAGACCTCATGAGCGGAAGAGTTTCTTCACAGAGAAATACAAATGTGTGTTTGTTCATATGTGTGAATTGATGCCCTGATTGAGACCTTGATCAGATTCTCTCCTTTTTTTTTTTTTTTTTTTTTTACCCAGTTTTCTTTTTCAAAGGCTTGCATCATACACAGGTAAATTTTCCATGGTCTGTGAAATTACAAAAAGATTTATGTTGAAGATTCAATGGGTTTAAAAAAAAAGTGTATATACAGATGGGTCCAAAGTCTGAGACCACGTTAAAAATCTTTGATTTAAAATCCAGTTTAAACCTGCAAATGAACAGAAAGTTTAATGATTATTTGCAAATATCTAAGATTCTTTACTATTTCTAGGTCTATAATCAAATCAATATATTTACTTTCACCGTAAACTCCTTTGTAAAAACAGATGCACTTCCTCCACTGATGAATGTTTTTTGGATCATCTCAAATCATGCTGAAGAACATTATTAACAATTTTTACACAAACTTTGGGAGTTTGAGTACAAATGTAATTAAATCAAGTGAAACAAACCAGAAGACATTCTGAAATTAATTTTAATGTTCTTTGTAATATTTATTTAAATACATTTTATTCTATTTTTCATTTTTTATTAATATTATTTTACTTTACACACAAACTTTTATGTTGATATTATACATAAAAATAAATAAACTATTAAAAATGCATACAGAAGAAATATTATTAGTGATCTTATTTTTGTGCACCAGTTTTTAATTTTTTTACCCTGAATCAATATGTGTGTTTCCATACACTGTAAGATTACAGTAACCTACACAAACAATTGTCTTTGCTTACATTCACACCAAACACACTTGTCAGTGCTGCTTCCTTATAGCTGCACAAGGTTTAATCCTTGCATGCTTGAATCCAACATGTTTTATCTCCCTGACTGTGAATGGCCTTGTAGACACTGGTGCGTCAACAACACAATCAGTGCAAACATGTTCTTTGTGCACTGGAGGAGAATTGTTGCCAAGCACAAGTGTCATGTATTTGTTTCTCATGATGCATCACTAGACATAAGGATAGAGAGGTTAGTCTGCTGCTCTAAATAGAACGATAAACACTCTTTGTCTTTCAAAGCATTCCAAGTGTTGTTCAGCTGATATGTGTTTGATGCGGAGGTGTGTTACATTGGGAGATATCAACAGTCTCATATGGGTTTGTCTTGTGCACTAGATAGAAACGATAAACACTTTGGCTTTCAAAGCATTCCAAGTGTGTGTTAGCAGATATGTGTTTGATGTGGAGGTGTATGTTATATTAAGAGACGTCAACAGTCCCAGACAGTGTTTAGAAAACATACTATATGTTCTAGTTTCACATGTCTGTGATTTATTGGACAGTGTTTTGATCTTGATACTGTTTTTTTTTCTTGCCTTATAAACACATACGTCTAAATTTGACTCTCACACCTTTTGTAGTCAGTTGCATGATTAAACCTCCTTTCATCCTTGAATTCAGCCATCTGCCTCCACCCATGCATCTGAAGAGGAAGGAGAGACAGACGGAGAGGGTGAAAACAAACACGGTGATTTTCTTGGCATGTTATTATGAATTACTGGCTTCGAGATTTTTATTGTTCGTGATCAAGTTTCGAAAACGACAAACAGCTCTAGAAGATCAAAGCTTGCCATGAAGCTTCAAGCTGATCTGATCTTTGGATGGCATCATCAAATGCCTTCTGAAAGTGTCACATTTATCTTCCCTCTTTCAGTGTATCGGAGTGAGAGATATTGGCATCATTTCACAATGGGTGTTTTTGCTTTTCTAGAGCAAAGGAGGGAATGGGAGAGGTTAGATTTGGGATTGGAACATAATGCAGGTTTACAGTCAAACTTCTACAGAAGCATGTTCTTGAGATAAAAAGTTGTCCCAACATAAAAATAGTTTTCTCATTATTACAAGCCAATTTTCTCAACCAATTTATGATTTGATGAAATAAATACTTGTTAACTCAAACAGAAACTTAATGATATTTGTGCATTTTCAATTTTCAGTGTTATTTTTAGTTAGCCTACAGTTACCGCTGCTGTCGGATAATGGGTCGGACATGTCAAGGAAACAACTTTGTTATGTTGAGATCACAAGAATATTGAGTCATGATAATGAAAAACAACTGAAGTCGTGATCACAAGAAAACAAGAAAAGTAATAATAACCCATAGCCTTTAAGGTCTTCCGTAAGATTGAAACAACTGCAATAAAATGTTTAGTCAGTTCATTTGTTTAAGCAGTTAATTTAAAATGACACTTCATCATCCGATATATATTTTCCAACCTGCTATAAAATCACAGACTGTGCCGTGAGTCAGTCTTTCCATTAGAGCTGACAGCTGTGCTTTGTTAAAAAAAAAATCAGACGGAAATGCAAAAAAAAAAAAAAAAAAAAAAAAAAAAAATATTCAAGCAGTAGTCATAATCATTATGTAATTGTGCCCAGAGTCACCCACTCACTTCCACCATATACTGTACACACATGCATATGCAGTATTCAATGCTACATTTATGTACCAGTGATGAAACAAATGCAAAACATTTGAAATATTTACATGTCTAAGTGCATTCTAGAAAACTCTCTGTACATGGCATCCTCTTGTGAAATATTATGTGTACTGTAAACCAGGCTTTAAAATGCAAACTGACTTAACGAATCAGAAGTTTCACAAGCATGTTAAGTAATACAAAACCTAAAACTCTGCTGAGCTGCAACATAACACTCTGTTGCAGTGCTTTTGCTCTGAAGCCAGACGGTCCAGATCAACAGTTCAAACTTAATTAACACTGTTATGGTATTGGTTTAGCCTGCAGCAGGGCTGCATAAAGTTTTCCAATAACTGCTACGGCAACCGTAACAGATGCACTTCATTCGAATAAATGATGCATTTTGAGAAGTGACGTAATGTACATAGTATAATTATTGTAATGGTGTAACTGAGAATCTTTCCATTAGACCGGTTGAAACAGAATCGGAAAACATCTATGAGAAAGGGTGGATAAATCAATAGGAAAATCAGATGGAAATGTGTTTCTGAGAACAACAGATCTTAGCTGTTTGATAAGGATAAGGATTTCTTGATTTTATGTGTATGTATTTTTTTATTTTTTGCATTGCATTATAGATTAGAATTAAATTATTTTAATATGTTAATAACAATTGGAAATTTGCTGGATTATGGATTATGTCTACCAGAATCAAAGATTCCAGTTCTAATCAATAAACAGAAACCGTTACTGATAAACCTTGTCCATCCTTTTTGCTTTTTATTCAGCTGTAAGACCCTGAAAGCTGCACAATATTTCACAGGAAGCAAAAAGCAACCAGGAATTGGAGTCTAATTCTGAATGCATAATTTTTACAGTCATGCTGTGCCATTAATGAGCCAACTGTGGGTCTTGCTCTTATCTGCGCTAATAAAACAAATAGATCTTACAGTAAGTCTTTAGGGGCCTGTTGGATTCTGACGCATTAGCTCATGCCTTTTAGAAGCATTTTAGATAAAAAAATGCACAAAATAAATTTATCATCAAGCCACAATAAAAAAGAATCCCCGCTCCTTTGGGATTCTATCTGAGTGTAACTTGCTTCTAAAGGCTAGAGTGCACAGTGGGATAAAAGCAACACGTACTGCACAGGTGGTTCCAAGCTGTTGCAAATGTGCATGGATGCAAGTTTGTGAAAAAGCCTCTGCCAAGAACATATGTGTGACAGAAAGGATGTCCCTCTGGTAGACACACAGTGTGCTGTTTTTAGCTCCAGTCTCATTAGCGGTGGCCTGAACAAGCAGAGCGGTCTTAGGGGTTCATTGTGCGTCAGAGTAGCGCTCATACTCCCCAGACAGGAGGAAACATTCTTTACTCCCTGACTCAGTCCACCGAACAGGAAATGATGTGCTTCATTAAGGTGCTTTGATGATACAAATAAAAAAATAGTTGAGAAACAAACATATGCGAACTATCCAAGTTCAGCAGATCATACGTTTATTTTTACAATTAAAATTGCACAACTAAGGTAACAGCTTGAAGGCTTGAGGTAGCCTAAATTATAAACAATATAAGAAATGTAATTAAAATAGATTCTGCCCATTTTTCCAGCTACCTTGATTCCAGAAGTATTTTTCTCGTTCATTTTTCGCACAGTGATTTTAAAAAGTCTTCATTTTAAGGGTTATCAGTGATGAATCAAATCAACCAGCATTATAGCCTACATTTTGATTTGAAGCAAAAAAAAAAAAGCTTTAATGAGAGAAAGACCTACAATCCTAAATGAAGCATTGTGAATGACATATATTAATAAATGTAAAGATATTGATAATATATAAGTAGTGTAAAGGAGATGGATGGGATTTTTTACTTATTTTAGCTCCTATATGTAAGTGACAGACGCAGAGATACATAGGACATCACAAGCCCACACGTTATCTGCAAGCAATCTGAAAATATGTTAACCTGCCCTAAAAAGAAAAGAATACCCCCAGCATATTGAGATTTAGAGATGGCCGTTGAAAGCGAAGAACTTTACCTGAAGAATCATTACAGTGTTAGTCATGACTCCCAGCCCCCGTTCCCCCCGTTCTCTTGCTCTGTTTCCTGCTGGGATGCAGGCTTTAATCCCTCATTAGGGGGCGGTTTAATTGGTACTAATGCTTTGGAGAACTTCTCAGGAAATCCATTTAGCACATTCCCGAGTATTCCTGCTGTTCCGACTCTCTAGTGGTACTAGAGGACCCTGTTCACTGTGTGGGCGTCTTGTTTTGGTTTCTTATTGAGCCAAGCTTAACATCTAAACTGTTTAATTTCATGCTCTTTGTGAAACACATGTGTGAAGTCATTATTTTGTTAATCTCTGAAAACAGTAATCTATGCAAAATAATTTTTGACAATTAGAGAAGGGAATCAGTGTATGTTCCATCAAATCAACAAACCTTTTGACTATTTGTTGTGGGTCAATGAGTCCACAGGACTAGCGCCCTCTGGTGGAGCCAGAAATATCTGCTGTGCTGTGTCTTTCTCAGATTTGAGGATCTCATCTATGCACAGGCCAGACCTTCACCTGCTTTAGAGGATATGGTGTGTTGGGGTTGTTGTATTGTGTGTTCAGCTTCTTTAAATGTGTGTCCGGGTTGTTTAGTTGTGTGTTTAGGTTTTTAATGTTCATTGAATTGCATTGTTCATTGAGGCCGTTGGATTGTGTGATTGTGTTGCAGGTGTTTGTGGATGTTGCTGATGTTTTTGCAGTATCGCTCTTTTTCTAACTGTACCTTTAGATTATATGCTTTCTTTAATTTTTATTCTACTGCATCAAAGAATTTGCATTTTATGTTTTCTCTTGGAATGTGGATATTTGTGTGGCATTTAATATTTACATTAAAATGTTCTTTTCTGCTCCCTGCTTTGATGTACTTTGTTTCATCCGGAAGTGTTTAGAGCAGAAGCATGGCGACCTGTTTCATCTCTCAGCCCTGGTGAAAACGATTAGAGTAAAATGCCATTACTGGCAGAGGTGTGTGTGTGTGTTTTCCCTTGAAGGCATTTTAACAAATGTTTGTGACTCCATGATTCATGTGGAGCTTCGAACAGAACAGATGGAAAACCCGGAAAGCAGTTTCATCACACTCTTGCACCGAGAGTTTAAGATTTCCCTCAGTTTTTGTTTCAATGGTAGATGGAAAGAGTGACGGTTCAATGTGGCTGTGCACTGAACTGGCATGAAATCCAAGCAAATGACCATCATTTCGTATGTCACATTAAACTGATTTGAGGATGAGAAAGTACGATATTCAAGAGCGTGATCAGATCATTAGGCTAACATAACATGAAGATACTCTACTGATCAGACTACTGAGATACTGTACCGATCATCTCTTGTTTTATGATGCTGCTGTCACACCTCATGTGGGATGCCATTAAATATTCAGTGTCCTAGTGGATTTCTTTCTGTCTGTCTCTCTGTCTCTCTTTCTTTCTCTTTTTATGTTGAGTCATCTGACAAACAAGCAGCGAGTGCAATTACCTCAGTCCATTATTCAGATGCTAAACTTAGCAGGGATCAGAGGTAAAAAGATGACAAGAAAAAGATATTGTTGAATCCATATATAACGTGAGCCATAGTTATATTTAGGGACGGATCAACACTATTTTAAGGGAACGGCTCAGAAGGAAGTGCATAGATCAAAAAACAGTTATTTATGCTTGGATATGTGATTGATTCGAAGCCATTTTATTTTCAAAGCAATGCCAAATCTGCCTCCGATTACTTTCTTGGTATAGACTCAGCACTGGGGAAAATGTCTGAGCAGTGATTGCATATGTCATATTGTAACCAACAGATGAAGCGCTTATTTTAGACCGAGGAGGAATTTGCTGAAAGAGACCGAAGCGTGTTCACAGCTTATGTAATTCATTAGTCTGAAAAGTACATCATGATTCCCTGAGTAATGTTTGATTGAGAAATGATTGAAGAAGTGCTAGATTTCCTCCTTCATCTAAAATGGGCTTATTATTCTGGAATTGATCTGACCTTGCTTTGATAGGCTTAACCTAAGAAGGACTCTCACCTAATTAACTCCCATAAAAGTCCTAAAATACAAATATTCACCATGTTTTACAACCCGAATTCCGGAAAAGTTGGGACGTTTTTTAAATTTTAATAAAATGAAAACTAAAAGACTTTCAAATCACATGAGCCAATATTTTATTCACAATAGAACATAGATAACATAGCAAATGTTTAAACTGAGAAAGTTTACAATTTTATGCACAAAATGAGCTCATTTCAATTTTGATTTCTGCTACAGGTCTCAAAATAGTTGGGACGGGGCATGTTTACCATGGTGTAGCATCTCCTTTTCTTTTCAAAACAGTTTGAAGACGTCTGGGCATTGAGGCTATGAGTTGCTGGAGTTTTGCTGTTGGAATTTGGTCCCATTCTTGCCTTATATAGATTTCCAGCTGCTGAAGAGTTCGTGGTCGTCTTTGACGTATTTTTCGTTTAATGATGCGCCAAATGTTCTCTATAGGTGAAAGATCTGGACTGCAGGCAGGCCAGGTTAGCACCCGGACTCTTCTACGATGAAGCCATGCTGTTGTTATAGCTGCAGTATGTGGTTTTGCATTGTCCTGCTGAAATAAACAAGGCCTTCCCTGAAATAGATGTTGTTTGGAGGGAAGCTTATGTTGCTCTAAAACCTTTATATACCTTTCAGCATTCACAGAGCCTTCCAAAACATGCAAGCTGCCCATACCGTATGCACTTATGCACCCCCATACCATCAGAGATGCTGGCTTTTGAACTGAACGCTGATAACATGCTGGAAGGTCTCCCTCCTCTTTAGCCCGGAGGACACGGCGTCCGTGATTTCCAACAAGAATGTCAAATTTGGACTCGTCTGACCATAAAACACTATTCCACTTTGAAATAGTCAATTTTAAATGAGCCTTGGCCCACAGGACACGACGGCGCTTCTGGACCATGTTCACATATGGCTTCCTTTTTGCATGATAGAGCTTTAGTTGGCATCTGCTGATGGCACGGCGGATTGTGTTTACCGACAGTGGTTTCTGAAAGTATTCCTGGGCCCATTTAGTAATGTCATTGACACAATCATGCCGATGAGTGATGCAGTGTCGTCTGAGAGCCCGAAGACCACGGGCATCCAATAAAGGTCTCCGGCCTTGTCCCTTACGCACAGAGATTTCTCCAGTTTCTCTGAATCTTTTGATGATGTTATGCACTGTAGATGATGAGATTTGCAAAGCCTTTGCAATTTGACGTTGAGGAACATTGTTTTTAAAGTTTTCCACAATTCTTTTACGCAGTCTTTCACAGATTGGAGAGCCTCTGCCCATCTTTACTTCTGAGAGACTCTGCTTCTCTAAGACAAAGCTTTTATAGCTAATCATGTTACAGACCTGATATCAATTAACTTAATTAATCACTAGATGTTCTCCCAGCTGAATCTTTTCAAAACTGCTTGCTTTTTTAGCCATTTGTTGCCCCCGTGCCAACTTTTTTGAGACCTGTAGCAGGCATTAAATTTTAAGTGAGCTAATTAAGTGGATAAAGGTGTAAAATTTCTCAGTTTAAACATTTGCTACATTATCTTTGTTCTATTGTGAATAAAATATTGGCTCATGTGATTTGAAATTCCTTTAGTTTTCATTTTATTAAAATTTAAAAAACGTCCCAACTTTTCCGGAGTTCGGGTTGTAGTCAGTATGGGGGAGGCTGAGCCATGATGTGTAAGTACAATGATAATTTAACCCTCCTTTCAACTGAGATAAACTTGAAACCCTGTTACTATTAGAGAATTACAAATCATCTTATAGAAATGTGTCTGGCATATGTGGCTTATTAAAATATTTGAGATTCAACAGCAGTCAGATCATGACAGATTAAAGTTGAAATCTCCAGGAGAAGATGATGCTGGTAAATACTGGGGTCACTGTGCAAGATCTTGAACTAACTAATAGAGTAAAGCCCTTCTGTCCTCTATAATTAAGACCCTGCTTTCCTTCCCCATGGCCTTCACTCCTCTTCTGCAGCTGGGGGTGAAAATTACAGCCCTTCCTCACTCTCCTACACTGCTCTCTTATTCTTTCTCTCATATAAATGAGATGCCATCTGTTGCCATCACAACTGATGGATCATTTTTTTCTACATCTGATGTCACTGTAACACATTGGTCAATCTTGCTTATTTTTTGCCAAATCCGTGAAAATAAATGGTGGGATTAAGTGGATTTGACACAGGAGATTTCTAGAATGAATGAAAACGGCAGAATGTTTGTGAGCCCTGGATCCAACAGCTCACAGGATATTGATGTAAGAATCTGTCACATATGGTGAGACTAATTAAATAATGAGGGGAATTAATCAGACCAACAAACTTGACAAATATTTACGATATACACAAAATTCCAGAATGCTCCAAACAGTTGCATCTGGTGTCTTTACACAGCTGAGTTAGGGCTGCTCTGAGCAGGCTCTGTGGCCCATTTACATACAGTAACATCATGTTAATTTTTTGTAATATTATATTTTTATTTTCATTAATTTCATGTTTTAAATTCATAAAGTGAACATTTGGCACTCAAATGTCATTGTCTAAAAGACTTTCTAAACATTTTTTGTGAAATATTTGTTTTAAAAAAGTGAACAATATTCACATTTTATGAATGCATAATATTGTTATAGAGTAAAGCAAATTCTCAATTTACCTTACTCTGAATAAACCTGTATTCAAAAGTTGCATCCCAAATATGCACTATACAATATGTAGGCCTAGTGTACTGCTCACCCATCA
This sequence comes from Carassius carassius, assembly GCF_963082965.1. Classification (NCBI taxonomy): domain Eukaryota; kingdom Metazoa; phylum Chordata; class Actinopteri; order Cypriniformes; family Cyprinidae; genus Carassius; species Carassius carassius. The sequence goes on from NC_081786.1 coordinate 12,201,859, forward strand.
TCTTGGTATTTAAAGTGCACATTTTCTTTTTGGGCTTTTCAATGTGAACAAATTACTCACACTATTTATACAATAAAACAACAAAGAATAGTGCATAAACTGGGATGCACATTAATTTGTGCATAATGTTGTTTGAAACACCCCTGACTATAAAGTGAAAGCCATGACATTTGCAAAGTATGGTAACCCATATTCAGGATTGGTGCTCTGCATTTAACCCATCCAAGTGCACACACCTTGCAGTGAATAGGGAACACAAACACCCCACCTACAACTCCTGCCAGCAGTGAGACTAGAACCTGTGATCTTCAGGTTATAAGTCAGACTCTCTAACCATTAGGCCACAGCTGCCACTACATATATAAATCCTACATAAGTAAAAAGAAAAGCCTATCTACGTCTCTTTACCACCCCCAAAATTTTGTTTAGAATTTCTTCTTTTCTACAAAGGCAGATCCTCTCCAAAACCCCTATAAACAGCACTAGATACAATCCAGAAATAAAACAAAAACAGTAGCACTAACCATTAACAGTATTATTTTTAGATACACAATTAATGGATAATTGTGAAGATAAAAACAGAGGTGACAACAGCCCGCCCGCTCACTAAAAATCTAAATTGGATCCATTAAAAAAAAAAAATCAGATCTGAACTCCTCCTATAAGCGGTTTCTGATTGGCTGATCCACAGCCTGACAGTCAAATCCAGTAAGTCTGCTGGACGACTCTGAGTCTGACTAATGAGGTGAGTGAGTTCCTCTCGAGCTGACTGCGTCTACACTATGCAACATACAAACTGATGGAAAGTCGATGGACGAGTGCGGTAATAGTGCACCATTTATTCGCCGCGCATCGGCAGTTTAGAACTTCCAGCTCAACTCAACATGTAGAGCGCGGCGGCTGCCCAGACACAGACTGGTGCTGCTCAACTGTGATCAACATGATTCCGCCAGCGAACATGATCCAGGAGGACATGATGGGCAAGGAGAGCGAACGGGAGGACCGTGAGCCCCAGTCACCCACATCCATCAGCCAGCACGAGTCAAAGGTTTGAAACTCACATCTCATAGAAACATCACTCACAGAGATTATACTCCTTTTAGCGTCTGATTTTGCCGCTGTGTCTTAAACTTTGACATGATGTTAATTTGCTCGTCTGCTGTAAATTGAAGTATTTTTTGAGGCTAGCACTTACCTCTGTGTCAAATACAAAGAGTGTCGTTGTTACACATCTTGAAACACTGAGAGGTGTAGACTACTAACAACAGACACCGTAAACGTGGGCGCTTTACATTTAGTTTAGTACATTTATTATGGCAGGCTAAACAGATTTAATTGTACAAATAATTATGTCACCCCATCACCTTGCTCAACCTTGTTTTATTTAAAGTACGTTAATTAAAAAAAAGGTGAACAAATATCAGTTACATTAAAATTAGATTGTAAACAAGTTTTATGGGCCTATATAAGACTATAGGCTAACAAAAGCAACAGATGGACCAGTTCTGTCATTTACATATAAGACATAGGTGAAATTTATTTTCTTTTGCGAGTCAATTTTTTAATTTCCACATAGTCATTTCTACTGTCATGTTCACCCCTGTATTTTATTTCTAAATGGTTAATACATGGTTTTTACAGCTCACCATGTAGGTTATTACAATGATGGCCATACTGTCCAGTTTTTGGTCAGGTATTCACTTATCCTGTGAAAGTAGAATAAAATATTTGATTCAAATGACCTTTGATAATATTTATAAATTATGCATCTGTTGCTTTATGTCTACCAATAACACTGTGCATATCTCCAAAATAATATAAATTTAGAAACCACCCCATACGCTGGCGATATTATCATTAATATTAAATTGTTTATTTGCAATAGGGCTAATATGTGGCCTAGTTGAAGTTACCTTTGCAAAAGGTATGTACACATACAAAATGTGTGATACTGCAGTAATTTTTTTAATTATTATTTAGTTTCAGTTGATTTGTTGTGTTTGATTTTAAGATCTGATGTGTGAGGTTATAGCAGGTGTTTTTTTTTTGTCATGGAGTTTGAGCTCATCTGTTTTTCTGGGTCATCTGTTGCCCATAGTTCTACATTCAGCCCTCAAATGTTGGACGGTCACTGTGCTTTTAGAGCTCTATGCCAGTTGGGAATTTTTTATATTTATTGTCTTTAAATCAGAAGAGATTAAGTTCTGCAAGGCAGTAAGTAGTGCTTTATTTATTTATGTAGTTATTCAGAAACAGATTCATTATTTAAATTGACTTTGTGTTATTCCCCTCCTTCCCTAAAATGCTGTTTCAGTCAAACTGTGTGCACTGAGTGTGAAAGTTTTAAATTTGTACATTATCCATGGCATTAAGTTGTTAAATATTGCTTTCACTCATCGGATGAGTCTTGAGGGATTTGTGTGTAATTGAGAGCTGTTACTTTGAGCAGTGGGATCACTTACAATTTGATGTTATTTACTGAAGCCCTGTGGAAATGTTTTTAATCCGATCATAAATTACAAAAGTTAAATTCCTTTTGAAATGGAAAGAATTTGAAACCACATTATATTTGATTTATGAACAAAGGCTAGTTTTCATGTCAGTTCTTTTGGATGTCCATTGCAGTATTCACTTGAGAATATGCCAAATAAGGATGTAATAGACTGCTAAAAAGAATATGACTCGTTATTTGTTAATGGGAGACTTTAATGCAAAGTAAAAATATATTCATAACTTAATCTCCAGTGCTGGTTGCATTTCACAGTTTTCCAAGAAGCAATAGGCTCTTAGTAAGAAGTCAAACTATCCTGCAGGGTTGTACATCTCGTTTAAACCTATTTCTAGAGTAATAAATAAGATGTTACTTCTAGAGAAGGACTTGGTCCCAATAATCAGAGAATTTCATCATTATTTATGAGGGATTTTATTTGCTATCAACCATCTCCGAGCTAAATTACTAAGATCAGGCCATATCTGTCCCAATAAACATATTCATGAGCACATGGCACCTTGAACTGATCCAGGAACACCTTTTATGACTAAAACCCAAAGTGAATTTTTAATCTCTCAGTGTTTCTGGTCTCCAGTGTGACTGATTGCTCTGTATTAATTTGTGTTTGATTAGATAAAAATGTGTTTCGAGTAAAGCGGGCCTAATAAAATGTGTCCCTCCTTTTCTAAAGACAGCAATCTTGTGCTGAAAAATACCTGACTTCCACCTTAATCAGCTCCATATCTCAGATTTGTCCTTCAGGGTAGAGCAGGACGCACATTTGGTGCTGACAGCAGCAGAATTGAATTCTAATAGATGTATAAGATTCGTGATTTTCTGGTGGAACTGGCCATTATTTTTGGAAGAGGTACTTTCAGTGCATTTCTAATTTAAACCTTCATATCCTGTGTGAAATTTCTTTAAATTATTTAGTTGGTCTTTTATAATGACCATATTTAGGTCAAATTTCTATCATTAACCATTTGAATCTGCAAAAGGGTACATCTGATGACAGTTATATAGCTTCATTTCTAATACAGTATGTTACACCTAGCCTCAAAATCTTAAAATGAAAACCTAGACATGTGCCTTTTCAAGCATTAGTCTCAGGTATTGATCTGTGTGTGTGTTCCTGTTTGATTAATTTTATTGTAACTGTCAGTCATAGTGAGACTTGAGCTAAATGTCAATGTTTTTTTTCTTTTGATAGCCTGTTGTTTAAAGTTAGTTCTGCCTTGTAAATGTCAGTAAGTACTTAAAATATTTTTTTAACAAACAGTATTTGCACCTTAATAACTCATTTGATGTTATTTACAGGGATTTCAGGCAGAAGAGCTGCTTGTGAGTGACTTTGCCTGTAAGTTGACAGTGAACTATGAGCACTGATGGACAGGAGCGGTGAGGGAGGGACTAATCGATCAATCACTCTCCGTTGGCCATCAGAGATCAATAGGTCATCGTCATACACAGGCATGCAGCTCACTAAACACACTGCACTGATCCTCTACTCTTATTGTTGGATACATAATGTCAGAGGACTGTCCAAATGGGCAATATATATAACACACACATACAGTACATACACAGAAAAAAAAAACACATATAGGGCCCCCACCATAAGGATGGCCTAGGGCCAGCTAATAGAACTATCACTTGCGTGATCAGGCCAGTAATGCAGTGTAACTAAACCTTACATTTGTTGTTCTTTTACATGTTTTTTATATCTTGCAAACTAAAACCGATAGCAGGGGTTGAAAATTTTGTCATTGTTTTTCAGCAAAAGTGTTTTATGAATTCATAGCTGTCTATATCACATGCGGTTTGTGGAGGTTCATGACTACCCTTGTCTAACCTTTAGTGTTGGGCACTTTATATATTTTTTTCTGATTTGAATAAGATTTCTGTGCACAGTACTTTGGGAAGTAGTGCAGGTTACTGTGGCCTAGAGGACATTTTTAGTAGGCAAAGATGATCCTGGTGGGTGTTGTCAGCTAATTTAGAGGGCTGTCAGTGTATGACTGATATCATGGGTAATGTGCACCGCACAAAGATGTCACGTACCAAGAGACATGACAGCTCATCTTTCTCTTCGTTTCCTGTTTTCTCTTTCATTAAGAGAACATACATAATCTGTAATTTTAGCCTTGCTGAGTTAGGTTAACATCTGATTGCTGGAGAGATCGTATAATCATCTGGAGGTTGTTTCAGTGAGAATGCCCTCATGTGACACCTGCCAAGCATCAAAAATCACCCACTCACAGAGTTTAATGCTCCGGGGGCTGTTTACGTCATATGGGGTTGAGCATTTGTCTAAATCAGATGCTAATGTTTTATGTTTGTTTCAGCTGCAGAGGCTAAAGCGATCACTATCCTTCAAGACCAAGAGTCTTCGCAGCAAAAGTGCAGATAATTTTTTCCAGCGGCCAATGGAGGATGTGAAGTTTCAGACCGAACTGCTCTCTGATGTCAGCAGCAGCACAGGTCATCTGAGCACCATCGGCATGTCCGTCTCAGCGTCCCCAGTGATGTCACTTCCTCCACCACCCCCTCCACTGCCCACCGTCATCCCGGGCAACCTGCCCATCACAATCTGTTCTCCATCCCGTGCCCCACGCCCAGCGGACCCCAACGCACACACATTTCTAGAGCACATCTTCAAAAAGCCCCATTTCTGTGACGTCTGCAACCACATGATTGTAGGTAAGCGGACGTTTTTATCTTTATGTGACTGACAACAGCTTTGCAATCTCATTACAGATAAAAAAAATGCACAAACAAAGCAGTGTTTGTGCTTATTTAGACAGGGGGGGCTATTTTGATCTCTAACATAATGATTGTAGATTAGATGACTGAAGGCATAATCTAAAATATTCTATTACCCATCTGTTGTCCAGCCTCCAGACGCTAATGTTTTGTTACTGTGGACGACGCCAAAACACAATGATTTGAGGATTTAGAGAGCGGTGAACAATGATAGAGTGGCACGACGTAATGAGTTAAAGACTCCATGAGATAAAAATCGAATGATTGTGGCTGTAGGTCAATTAGATTTGAGGTCATATGTGAGAGCACTCCTAAAAGCTTACAAAACCTGTAGCACATATACTCCACTGTTCACTGGATTGTGGTCGGTAAGTAAAAAGGTTGATTGTTCACAAATACAGTAAAAATTATGGTTGTAACGATCAACTCAAAATACGATTCACAATACTGATTTCACGATACAATTTATTCACGAAAAAAAAAAATAGATTTAAGACAATTTATAAGGTAAAAGGTGTCCTTTTATTATTGCTTGGGCAAAATGCTGCACATTTCTTTTGAAATCTGAATTGTCGAAATATGTCTCCTAACATGAAAACTAAATTAAAATGTTAAAACAAACCCAGAATCAAACAAATAAAAAACATAAATAGTTATAATAAAATTCTAGCAATATATGTTTCTGTAGGGCAGTGGCTATTTAAACAAAAAGGACAAGTCCCACCTACAAGTCCTGTTTAATACAAGTGCATCAAAATAGGATTTATGGGGACCTCTCAACTCTTTTCTGATTTTTTGAAAATGTTTTTAAATGGGTTATAACTTTTTTTTTTAAGTCTGTCACCAAAATGTGTTTTTATTGTTGGAAAGGGTAGTCAAGACAGAAGTAAATCAAACTGAGGTGTAATGTAGCTAATCGAATACTTATGCCCCACTGAGCGTCATCCGTCCAAACTGGATTTTATATCATGTAAATCATGAGTTAATTCTTAAAATTGAGGTGAGGTGGTTTTAAGATAAAGAGCACTACTTACAGTACGTGAGGTGTTAAAAAGCATATGTGCTCAGCTGAGCCTGCATTAGGGTATTTGTGGGTTTATCCTAGAAGGTAACAAGGTTGTAGCTCAGCTTTCAATTTTTGTATGTGGTGAGTCGGACAGATGTCCACCTGTTTGAAAAGAGACCCATAGCTTAAGGGTGAACAAACACACACACACACACACACACACACACACACACACACACACACACACACACACACACACACACACACACACACACACACACACACACACACACACACACAATGTATAGAAACACTTTATTAGGGACCAGTTCTCACTATTATCTAGTTGGTTATTAACATGCATATTGTTTAATAGTACTTAAAGCACATATTAGTCTGTAATATATTCTGAATAGTGTTTTATGTTTTGAATGTACAATGTGTGTGAGAAAGAAGAAGAGTGTGTCTCTGGTTGTGGCTGGCATATGGATCTGTCAGGCCTCATCACCTCTTTACCTCACTAACACTCCCTCAGAAGAGCACACTAATGAGGGCAGGGCTCCAGATCCCATCCTGGCACATCCTTATGAAAAGGACATCAAGAGGCCAAATCATGCATTTCAAAACTTTGTACTAAATTTAGAGAAACCTGAGCTTACGCAGCATTAGATGAGGAATGATCTGTCGGCTCATTATCCCACAGCATTCTGATTACTGCCATGCAGTAAGGTGAATTTTATGAGATCTCACCAGTTGTCTGGAAAAAATACAGAGTTGAGGCTCTAGTTCTTCTGCTTATGTGTCAAGTCTCAATTTCCTGCTGTGACTAATGGGTCATTACTAAATAACAAACCGTGAAATCTCCTCATATGGATCGAATGTCATGACACCTGTGTGTGACCCAAATCTCCACAGGTTGATTAAATATGAGCCCACGTGTTTCTGACCCAAATCTCTGCCTTTGGATCGGATATCAGGACACCGGAATTAACTGGGTTTCAGCATCACGTGCCTTTGTTCCATGCTTGTTTGTGATAGCCAGTGGTGTGGTGATACAGATACCTGACCTGTTGCTATGTTGTTGTTGTTGTTTTTTATCATGGCATCATTTATTTTTGATTATATACGTTTTTACTTTAACTTTTTAATATTTTTTGTAGATTTTATTTTTTAACTGGTCTCAGAGACTCTCCCAGACTTTTAATCTTAAACTATGAAAATCCATTGTAAAATAGAAAACTATATATATTTAAGAGTAAAATAAACGTAAACCATTTCAGTATTTATTTTGTGAAAATTATACTTATTTTATATACATATACAAAAAAAATTGTAAAAAGAATCACAACCACTACAACCAGCAATTGTAGTTTTTAGTATTACTAAATAGTGGTCGACCGATATGTGTTTTTTGACAGCCGATGCCGATATCTTGGAATTGCCATGGCAGTGGGGCCGATATAAAGCCAATATGATTTTTTAAATTATTATTATTAATATTTAAGAAATGTGAAATAATTTGACAATGGATTAAAAAATAAATGTATAAAAGAAACATGCTTATACTTTAGATTACAGTTTTTTTAACACATAAATAAATAAATAATAAAAATATAATCAAAAAGTAAGTAAACACTGTAACCAACAGGGCACTCAGTATTCTGGGAAGTTTGTTTGCACTAGGAATCATTTTTTTCATATAAAGCCAGGGTAACACAACACTCATGTTACATACAGCACACAGTGAAAATGACATGAATATGACAGTGGGCAAATGCATAAAGTGCAGCATAATTTGAAATCATGAGTTTAAAGTTTAAAGCATTCAATTCGCACGGACCATCACACCATCACACAGAGAACACACGATCATGCTGGATAAAAATGCACACTTCACAAGATCTCAAAGCTGGATTCGAGTTTGTAAGGTTTGTGAAATTAAATGTTCATTAATCATTCAAAGATTTTGAATTATGTAAATGCATTTTTGCTTAATGCTGACTGCAAACGAGAAAATATAATAATGTTTGCCTTTCTATTACTAATAGGCCTAATATAAAAGCAATCGTTCTAATACTTACTGTATACATTAATTTTAATATTTGTTTAACCGTTCTATCGGATTAAATATCGGCCGATATATCGGCCTTGGTGATATATCGGTCCACCACTATTACTAAAGTTAACTTTCTTTAAGTCAGTTGCTTACCGAATATTTTTCTTATCGGTGTCCATTTCCAGTTTGTGTAAAAAATATATATATATATATATATTTTACACAAATTTAAATTATTTTGGTTGCCTGTGTTTACACAATTTTAGTGTACAAATTAAGTAGAGGGTCTGTGTAAAATGTGTCTCTTCTAAAATGCCAAAATTAAAGAAACTCCCACTAAACACCCACTTAACTGTGTGGGTAAAAACTAAAGGAATTTAAGAAATGTTTTAATGGTCATGTTGTGCAGCTGTAAAGATATTTGCAAGATGCATTTCATTCAGAATGAACATTTAACAAGTGTGTTCTGTATTAATAATACTTCGTATTGATCTCATTTCAAAATGTCAGTCAGCAATTTACAAAGCATTTTCTGGATCGGAGAGCAACACGTTTTTCATGCTGATGTTCTCTCATGTTTGGCTAAAGCAGAGGCATCTATTTCTAAAGACACAGAAGCCATGCTGTATTTCAAAGTATAAAAGGAGGCTTAGCATATTGGGAATATGGTTGGCTGTCTGTGTGGGTGGATTCTCAATCCCATTGGGCAACTGATGACATTAACAACATTGAAATTAAGTCCACATAACATATCATGCAGCTTTTGCAAGTGTTGATGAATGATGAAATCATTTTCCTCTTTTTCCCTTAGGGCACACATGTCCAAAATGAAGACCAAACATTTTATGACTTTGATCAAATATTCTAATAGCACTTTCATGCATTTTAGTGAAACTTTGCCTGAACTAGATCTTAGTTGATTTCATTTTCATTTGAAATGTTCTGCCCTGCATCACCTCTCAACCCAAGACAAAGTACTCAACACATAAATACTCAATCATTAAACACATTAAAGATTTTTTGCTGAAGTGATCAGCACAGGGAGGCATAAGAGAGTCTGGACCAAGCATGTGATCTTTGATTAATCGATGGATGGCTGGAAGCAGCTTGTTGTAGCAGACAGGGGCAAATGAGCCCAGTGATTCAACACCGGGACCTGATGTTTTCACCCTATTAATTATTTCACATTCATATTTTATTATTTAAAACAACATTTTCATTCATCATTTTAAATCTTAAAGTCACTCCAAAAGAGAACTATATTATTTTCAATTATTTTGTCTTTGTCTAGTTAAAAGGATATTTCACCCAAAATGTAAATTATGTCATCATGTACTCATTTTCTTTCCATCTTTAATATCTTCTGCACATGTTATGCAGAAGATATTCTGCTTTAGCCAAAAATGAGAGAACATAAAAGAAGCTATTTCTCAAAATATCCTTTTTTTTCACAATGAAAGGCCAGATTTAGATCTCATTAACTTTCATTGAATGGACAAAAACACACACACAAAATATCTTCTTCTGTGTTCCACAAAAGAACGTCGTAAAGCTTAGGAATGACCTGGGTGTGTAAATGATGACAGAATTTGGGTGAACAATCCTTTAAAGGCTATTACATCGAAGAGTTCAGAGATACATGTTTTGAAAATGGAAACCTTTAATGAGCTGTAACTAATGCCGTGTTGCCTTGTTTGACCACCATTTTATTTTTATATTTCAAGAAATAATTGTAATGCAAGAGGGATTCTCTCCTGTAATTTTTTTTTTAGCTTGCCAAGGGGGAGCAGGCAAGGTGTTCGGTAAGTCTGTTCTGTTTGATGATGAATTGAACTCTTTAGAAACCGAATGAAAATAGATAACTCCCTTCACCCACCTCCAACCCCAACCCACCCTCTTCCCGCTTCTGTGCTCATAATGACTTGTTCAGCAACCATTAGGAAATGCATATGATGAAGAGGCTCCTCATATGCTTTCCAGACCAATGCTTAATAGAATTTTCCCCCAGAGTGGTCAATATCAATACCCTTATTCTATGATGGGATTGTTTTTTGTTTCTCATTACTGTCACAGGAATATAGATTGTGTTATTCTGTGTGTGCTGTTTTCCAGAGCTTTGCTAAGCATGCTGTTGTTATATACTGTAGATGATGGTTTACTTTGTTCTGGTAGTTTAAAGTTAATTAAAATATATATTTTGTGTGATTGGATATAGTGGAAGATACAGATGTTTTTACCAGTATTTGGCTTAAATCTCAATAAAGTGCTGCTCGCTTTTGGGAAGCAGCTGGAAAGGTGACTTTAACATACAGTAATTATTATTTATTGTCTTACCACAACAAAAATCTGTTTATGTTTATCCTGCTGCTGCACAAAGGCAGTTTTTTAATTTCTGAAAGCAATTAGGCCTGATTAATTCTCCATTACCCAAAGATCATCCAAAGAAGCATGCATCAAAATGTTGCATAATTTGCCATGGGAAAAGCTGTTTATTTTGGTTAATGAAACATTCAGTTCTATCTGTAAGAAATAAACTTAATTTTACCCTGAGTTCACCCCTGAGTTATCATAATGGGAGGAGTCAGAGGCATCTATGGATTAAAGAATGTTTTTATTATTATTTTATGGCACAAGAGTGTTGTTACTGGAAGAAGCAGAAAATGGATGTTATATATAATGTGCTCTTGGTGAATTTATTTTAGCAGTTGGTTTTGAGGCTGTACAATGAATCGAAATTAAATTGCAATGCAAAGGCAATAAATCATAATTAGGCAGAAGCAGCGATTGTAATGCGTATCTTTCAGTGAAGCACGGTTCTGCAAACAGTATAAAATATCCATCTAAAGGCCAGTTATGAAGTGAATTTGGAGTTAAAACATGTTATTAAATGTGGTATTTTCACGTTTTCAGATGGAGCAGCATTTACTACACAAGGCCGTAGTTCACGAAGATACGCAAACAGCTGTAATTATCGAGAACGATTTTGTCGATTTCATAATCCTACAATTAAATCATCTGCGATTATGAACGCGATTTTTCATAGCTTTTCAGCAAACTATGGCTCTAAGTAAATGCTGCTCCACCTTAAAGTAGGTGATGGAAATTTACTGCTAATCACAGAACCGGTTTTACTGACTAAATACGCATGACTATCGCGATTAATCACATTTGATTAATCGTGCAGCCCTATTTTGTTTACAGTTTGTTTGCAGTTTGGTGGACAGAACCTTAGAGTTTTACAGCTTGCACATTGTGACTTCTGTGGTGGAGATCTACATTCTCTGCTTTCAAGTGAACTCAAATGTTATGCACAAATATCGATATCAGGCAAAGCATACATGTATAGCTTCCTTCTGTCTTTCTTCCTTCTACATTCTTTTTCCCTCCAAGTGTCTAAATCAATAAAACCGTGTCTCTGAATGCATGTTCTGAGCATCAGGTGTTGGGATATCAAATTGTGAAACTGAGCAAATATAAGAGTAGGATTTCTGTTTGAGAATAATTGTTGTTTTATTGGATAGTGTCTTGTACATTCGTTCTCAAATTTTCGCTTTGCTCTCGTTTGTCTTCAGCTGTTTCTGTTCAGCTTAGCATTAACACCTGCATTTTCCCGTTTCCAGTACTACCAATAAGTGTGAATTCTGCAAGTGTTTCTGTGAAGTGGAACTGTGAAGCCATAATTTAACAATCTTCTTATAAGCAATCTTCTTTTTAGGAAAAGGAAATATAGGCCAGAATGATGACCAACAACCTGAACACTTGCAGAATTGCTCCCCACACTCTTAAAAATAAATGTTCCATGAAAAACCTTCAAAATCCATTAAACCTTACCATAGTTTTCTGTGGGAAAATTAATTAGAAAAATTTTAAAAATTTAGATAACTTGAATGTTCTTCACACTAAGAAAAGAAAGTGCACTTTTGGAACATTTTTCAGAGTGTTTGATATTCTAACCCTTCAGTAAGAACTTCTGACAGAATTATATGGAATTTCATGTTAAACTGCTGATTATGAATTTATTGTGGATGATAGTAAACAAACTATTGCTCTTGATAATAGAATTTCCCAACAAAACTTTGACCTGTATTTATTGATCACTATGTGTTGTTTAGCAGTAATATACCATTGCTTTGTACAAATAACCTTTATATTCAATAAGTTTGCTCTCAAAAGACATTTAAATCTGATATTAACTGAATTTGACCTCAACTGCTAGGCACCAATGCTAAGCTGGGCCTCCGGTGCAAAGCCTGCAAGATGGGCATCCACAACAAGTGCCTGGATCGAGTTGGACAGCAGAGATGCATGGGGAAATTGGTGAGATATTTTTTTTTAACTTTATTTGAATCGAGTGCTTTTTCCCTCACTTTGAAATTGAATGTGGAACTAAACGTATTCAGTGTTTGTTCGTTGTTAATCAGGTTGGCCAATATTTGTTTATCGTATGAAGAGGCTAATTAAGACATTACATAACAGATAGTGCTGCAATGAAAACACACTTCTCCGGTCTCCACTGATGGAGAAACCAAGTCCATACTTATAATTTGCAATATCACTTTCCTGGTGTTCCTCTCTGGCAGTAGGTGAAGATTTTTAGTGTGAGTGTCAAGATATGATACTCTTCACAGTGTTATTTTTGGTGATTTGAAAGTGTGATTCATCAGTCTCTTTTCCTTCCATGAATTTATGTGTGAGAATGAATGTTAGTGATTCTCCAGTGTGAACTAGAGAAAGTGAGAGAGAACAAATATGGGAAAGTTGATACAGAATATCAAGATGCATCTATCATGTAAACACCTCTGTGCTTTGCTCAGGGGACCCACAAGTCAAGACTCTTCTGGGAAATTCACACGCCCCCCCCCCCCCCCCCACACACACACACAGGGAAAAAAATGGCAAAAAGGAAAAAGTGCTAAAATTTCCATTGCTTTTCCCATGGCTTCAGTGCTGTACCGGAGTGAGTCAGGTTTCTCAGAGAAGGACTGAGTGACCTTGAGAACAAGTTCAGCTTTCTCAAAAACCTATTCCTATGTAGAAAGAAGTCATAATGCTGAAGACAATATTGCTAAAATAAGAGATTGAATTAATAATGACATCAAGATATATTTATATATGTGCAGAATAAAATTTTTAAAGGGGCCATGACATGGATTTTCCTTGAGGTTTACTTACAATGTTAATAAAGTTTTTTTTGCCCCCTCCCAAAAAAAAGTAAACGTGTAAAAATGATTATTTTCAACACTCATTCTGACCCTCTGTTTAAAATGGTCTGTTTTTAAGGGGCGTGTCCTTTAATCAGCCAATGTTATGATTGGCTAATGTCATTGCATAGGAAGCAGTATTAATGCCCTGCCCCCCTCTATTGCTTTTGGGTGTTTAGACATCATGATCAAAATAAAATGGTAATTTCCTCACAATGCATTATGAAATCATTTACTTGCGGTTTGTGATGCAGCTGCAGTCAGATCTAGTACCACTTCATATTTCAACAAATGTTTCTTCGTGAACTCTCTATGACATTGAGCCTCGTTTACAAAACAAAATGCTCTGATCAGTCCTCTGACACGATCCAGGGTGCTTATTGGTGGAGAGGACACAGAGTGATGAAGCCAATGATTAAGAGTCCATGATGGTCAGAGGCCATTGGGCAAATTTGGCCAGGATGCCGAGGTAACACGTCTACTCTTTTTCGAAGGACATCCTGGGATTTTTAATGACCACAGAGAGTCAGGACCTCCGTTTAACATCTCATCTGAAGGACAGTGCTTTGTATAGTATAGCGTCTTTACAATCCACTTGTTCCTTACGTTGGGATTCTTCTGATATCTATACAAAGACGTGAACACTCTCAGCATAATCAAGTGTCAAGCCGTTGAGAGGCTAAATGCCAGTGGGCGGGGCCTATGGTGAGAAGGTGACTATTCGTCAATGTCTTGCTGGTACAAAGATCTCTTATATGGCAAAAGATCAAGACAAATTTGATTTCTCATGTCATGACCCCTTTCTATACACACTCATACTACTGTTCAGAAGTTTGGGATCTGTAAGTTTAAATTTTTTTATTGTTTGCATTTTTGAAACCCTAATTGTGACGGTTTAAAATTACTTTTTAATTTTTTGAAATTTTACTTATATCACATGGTCCTATAGAAATCATTCTAATGTGCATTTTTATGATCTTTTTATTGATTTTTGAAAGAAGAACACAACAGAGCTGTGGGTAGAATGGCTTTTGACCAGCATTTTTTATTATTAGAATCCAGCACTTTTGGTTCTAGTACTATAGTATGAGCTCATCAACACAGGAAGTGGAAAAAAATGCTGTCATGGCACTTCAGACCATTTGGTGGGTTGAGACAACAAGTCTCCCAATGATGTAGAGGGCTCTCACAGATGGAAAATATAGCTCTGGGGGGGTCAGGATTTAAAAGAGAACAACTCCCCACAGGATTCACTTCTAATTCCACTTTTGCTCTAAAGTGGACAAGTTGCTATTTTTAAACTCTGCTTATTTCTCTTGGCTTGTCTGAGCAGTGAGAACCATTGAGCTATGAGGGCTTTTCAGAAAAGAGTGCTTTACTATCAGCATGACATGAGCTGAGTCCTGATTGTCAGTCAACCAGTACAACTCCCATTATGTGCAATTGAACATCGCATGGTGTAGCTATTGTTGTTCTTTTAGTTGGTTAAGCAAATTAATCACATGGAAGTTTTTCAGTGGAGTCACTTGATATTTTAGGGCGCTCACAGACATGGTGCACTCTTGTCAAATGCATTTATTAGCATATACTTCAGCACTGAACATGTCTCTTTACACGCTTCTTCAGTGAGCTCTTGGAGAAATGTGACGTACTGTAGTAGCACTAGAGAGCTTCTCTCTGGGTTCGAGTGGTACTTAAATTAGTCCCCAACCTAACGAAGAAGTCTTCAAAGCAGATTTGTGATGCTGATGGCGTAGACACCCTGCCAGGACTCAACACAACAAATACAAATAAGGGAATATTGAGCCTGGCTTCTTTCTTAGGGCTGTGTGTATGTGTGCTACTGAATGCTAATTAAGCCATAGGAGCTTGTTTTTTATTGATTTGAACCACTGAATCCCAGTGTTAATATATCTTAAAGGGTATAAAATCATTTGCCTCATTACCAGTCATTTATATGAACTTATTGACTGC
This sequence comes from Carassius carassius, assembly GCF_963082965.1. Taxonomy (NCBI): domain Eukaryota; kingdom Metazoa; phylum Chordata; class Actinopteri; order Cypriniformes; family Cyprinidae; genus Carassius; species Carassius carassius. The sequence continues at coordinate 12,217,350 of NC_081786.1, forward strand.
TATCAGACTGATGATGTATTCATCATTAAAGTGTTGTTATCCTTAAGGCATGACAAAGCAGCAGTTTGACCAGACATGAATCAAATATACACTAGTAATGCAGCAGTAAAACAGGACACCTGACCTTACATGAGAGCACAACTAGGGACGTTTATATGTGTATATACTGGTGTATATGGCTGAGAAATATACAGTACAGACCAAAAGTTTGGACACACCTTCTCATTCAAAGAGTTTTCTTTATTTTCATGACTATGAAAATTGTAGATTCACACTGAAGGCATCAAAACTATGAATTAACACATGTGGAATTATATATGGAATTATATACATAACAAAAAAGTGTGAAACAACTGAAAATATGTCATATTCTAGGTTGTTCAAAGTAGCCACCTTTTGCTTTGATTACTGCTTTGCACACTCTTGGCATTCTCTTGATGAGCTTCAAGAGGTAGTCACCTGAAATGGTCTTCCAACAGTCTTGAAGGAGTTCCCCGAGAGATGCTTAGCACTTGTTGGCCCTTTTGCCTTCTGTCTGCGGTCCAGCTCACCCCTAAACCATCTCGATTGGGTTCAGGTCCGGTGACTGTGGAGGCCAGGTCATCTGGCGCAGCACCCCATCACTCTCCTTCTTGGTCAAATAGCCCTTGATGCCTTCAGTGTGACTCTACAATTTTCATAGTCATGAAAATAAAGAAAACTCCAAGTTTGGTGTGTCCAAACTTTTGGTCTGTACTGTATAGATAAAATTACACCTCAATATTTTTCAGTTGTTTAATGATATTTGATACATATTCTATATATATGTATTTGCTATTAAATGGCTCATAGGAATCAAAAAATCATACAATAATCACAGCAGTTCTTTACAAATGAACACATGAAGAGTTATATTTAATAATTTTCATTTATGTTATACACCAATGACAATACATAATGAACAACAATATTTACAAACTATTTATGTACTATTATTGCTAAAGCACTTTAAAAGATGCAGAGATGTTCATTTTTGAGTGATTATGCAAATTAATTGTTAAATGAGACTTTGAATCAATTAACTGCAACGGCCAGTTTGAAATTAATCTGACACATTAGTTAATCATCTCTGTATTAACAGTGTTGGAATGGCAAAACAGTCTAATGACACAATCTCTATGAATTGCAATGGCCAAAAAAGCATATTAAATTTCATGTGATATTGAGTGTGTCTGAAGCTTGTGTCAGTTGTGATCGTCTTGAAATTTCAGCATGCTATAGCTGAGATTAAACAAAGAGAGGCACTTAACATGAAACTATTTTTTAGAGTCTACAGTGCCAATGAAAGTAACAAACATATCTAGTTTACTTTACATCTGTATTTGATTTGTTCAAAATCATTCAGATTGAGAATAACTAGTGTTCACCTTATTTAGTATCAGAATCAGAAGAGCTTTACACACACGAGGAATCTGACTTGACGACAGGAGCTTCCAGTGTAGAAGAAAGTACAGACATAGTACAGACATACATAGGAATGACACAGTAGTGATGGAATAGCCTAAAATACTAATACATGAAAAATAAAACTGAAATGATTAAATAATGTACTACATACTGAAATAGAAGTATAGGAAATGGGCTCTACTGCAGCCACAGTGCTGTCCATGATGGTCAGTGGGGGGAGAGCAGGGGGTTCCTCCTGAAGTCCACGATCATCTCCACAGTTTTGAGCATGTTAAGCTCCAGGTTATTAAGACTGCACCAGACAGGCAGCTGTTTAACCCCCTGTCTGTAAGCAGACTCGTCTTTATTTGTATTTATTTAAATTTGTATTTTTATTTTATTTCACATTTTTAAATTTACTTGTATTTATTTAGCATGAATATATAGTGAATAAACATTTCTCTGTTGTATGTTTTACATGCTCCCATTGAGGTTACAAAAATGCCCAAAAAAGTAAATGAATAAAACAATGAAATCCACTGATCCTGTTTGTGTGATTGCAGCCTAAAGGTTTCCGGAGATACTCGAGCTCCCCTCTGCTGATCCAGGAACAGTTTGGCTGTATTCGGGAGGTGATGCCTATTGGTGAGCAACATGCAACATTTATTTATTCTTTTACTTCTGCACAATATGCCATAACATCACCAGTTTGAATATCCTGTTCACTGATATTTTGTAGTATTTTGACATATCTTTTGTCCTAGCCTGTTGCAGTAGAGTTGACCCGGTGTATGAGACTCTGAGATTTGGAACCTCTCTGGCACAAAAGACCAAGCGGACCAGTGGATCAGAGTCACCACAGAGAAACTCTGTAAGAAACGCTTGTTAAGTACTCTCACAGTTTTCATGCCTTTTAAAAAATACATTGCTCCAGTTAGTGTTGCTAAATTAATTATTTAAAATATCATTTTAAACTGTGCTGTAAATTGTTTTTGTGACCTGAATTTTCAAATATTCAAATAATATGTATTTTTTGGAAGTTGCATACTCTTATTTGATTGTGCATGTGGCAGTTTGAATAAATGTAATAGTGTGTGTGTGTGTGTGTGTGTATTGGTGTGTGTGTGTGTGTGTGTGTGTGTGAGAGAGAGAGACTGGTCATAGTAAACATGAATCCATCATTTACCTGCAGGCAATCTGCTTCAGTTTAGGCTTTTAAAAAGATTGATAATGCATTTTAAAATGTGTGTCTGCTTGGCTGCTTGTGCAGAGAGTGAAGCGCTTGTGGTAAAAATGGTGATGATTATTATGATTCATTCAATAAAACACTCAAGAAAATTAAATTTAATCTCCTTGAGCTCCTCTGCTCAAGTCTTAATTCAGAATCAAGTCCATTATTTCCTCTCTACACAATATTTTTTTTGGTTCTTCTATTAGAGGCATTATCACAGGGATGCAGTTTCTGTTATAAAGCAAAAATGTTGTCACCATTATTATATTTATAGCAATGTATTTGGTCCTTTTTTAGTTTATTCGCAATTGTAGTATGTTAATACAAAGTTTAATTTTTTTTTGTACTCACATTTATTTTATCTGTGTGTGCGCATGTGAATGTTTAAACCATTTAATATGCAGTTACTACGGGTGTAAGGGAATCTAAGGGGCCCAGATGTAATGTTTTACTGCTTGAAACAAACACAGGCACACACACACACACACCCTGGAAGGAAGTGATGGTCAGCTTCAGATAATGCCCCTCTAAAGCAAATATGACCAAAAAAGGGAGAGAATAAGAAGAAAGAGAGAGAGAAAAGACAGAGGACACAACATGACAGAATGAAGCTAGGATTAAATAAATCAAATTATTTGCAAAATAAAGATAAGTTTGTATGGCATTTAATAGATGTAACTCTCTGAATAATAAGTAGTTAATATTAATCTTTTCATGTTTATCAGAAAAAGACATTTCTTAGGACATGTGTATGTGAGAGAATTCATGTGTTGTTATCATTTGTTCAGACCACTGACGTGGCTCAGGTGCCAGAAGAAAAGACGGCCCACAGCAGTCGAGCTCAACTCACCAGGAAACCCAGTGACAACGGTAAGATCCCTGTTCGAGTTACGTAAAAAAAAAGATTCATAGTAAAATAATTATATTCAATAATTAAATTCTACAATTTCCTATTCAAATAAATGTTATATTCATTTATAAGCACTATTTATTGTTAAAGTATGACTAAAATAACCCCACCTATGATAAAACTGACCTAACAGAAGGAGCTCATGTGAATCTGATCTTCTATCCCACAATCCTTCTTTTGACTCCTAGCTGCTAGCTTCTGATCAGACACATTGTTGAAACTCATTAGTGCTTTATATAACATGACACACCGAATTGGATGGACTGTGATAGTATCAGGGAGATGAATGGTCTTGATCAGGGTGGTCTCTGGTTCATCACAGATTGACCCCAGCTTCAGTGAATGCCCACGACTGTGTGCTCTGGGAAGAGAGACAGAAAAATGTAATCTCTGGTGCCACATAGGTGCCAGCATGACCGAGAAACTGGTATTTTTGGGTAATCAGTCCACCCCTCTGAACAATGACCCACTGCATCATTCATTTAACCTCATGCAAGGTTTATTCTGTCACGATCAACAGTTTTTACACATTGATTTTTCTTGTGTTGTGTGTTTTAGTTTTTGCGCCAGTGGAGAATGGAACAGAACATTTTCATATTGCTGAAAGGAAATCAGAAGAATCACCTGTAAGCGTTATAACATCTCTTTATGTAACACTTTTGAATAAGATGCATAACATTTATTAAGCCATTATCCTGTGTCTATGGGTCAGTGTAGGCACCTAAAAATGTAGCTACCACAAAGCTGTTGAACTTTTGCACTGTTATCTAGAGGAAAAAAAGGTATAGTTAACTGAACACACGTTGTTTGGAAGGCATGTTGTCACACTGCTGTATATCTGGTTAGTTTAGCAGAATTAAACAGTAAAATGAGGTGCACTGATGGTCAAATAAAATTAAAAGGGTCATATGACGTTGCTAAATGACGTTGATGTATGACGTTGTTTGAATAAGGCATTTTAGTAATGCGTGGATGAGTAACTAGCCCCGCTGTCCCCTGCACACATTTTCAGAAGTAGTCTGTTGATTTGTGATGTCTCATCCTGTTTTTGTCCCTGTGTGTTTAAACTGTAGTCAAACAGAGAGCTGAAGAGGGACCCTGTGCAGCTCAGTACTTATGTGGCTTTGTTTGAATTTGCCCCCCAAGACAACCAAGACCTAGAAATGAGGTGAGAAGAATACATTTTTATTTTTATCACTTTTTATCATTTTTATTTTCCCTTTTCCCACCCAATTAGTTGTCATGGCAAAGCGCTGTCTGCTGGACAATATCCTGGTGATAGCAGTTCACTCAGCATTTCTTAATATGCAGAACACATACTGTGTGCTTACCTACACTGACAAGCACGCTCTTGTATAAACATGAATATTGATGGAAAAATGTTTTAAAAGTTTAGATGCTGACCTTGTGATTAAGGTGCAGTCAAACTTGCTTCAGCTTTTGTTATGAATATGGCAATAGAACAGGTTTTCTATTTTAGTAATAAAAAGATAATGAATAAATGAAAGTGAATGATGCACAGTATTACCAATGTAACTTTGCAATAAATGCAATCTGTTTTGGTTCTTCATAACAGGCTGAATGTGGACTTAGACATACAGTGCTATAAATGAATAGCATTATAAAGTTAAAAGTCCATGAACATTTAAACCTGTGGATCTCCCAGAACTTGTTCTGGTACTTTGATTGTGACCGCTGTGAGACTGATTCTGATTGCTCACACACAGACTTCTCTTTGCAATCATTCACACAGCAGCACTTTTGTTTCTTTAGTTTCAGGTCTGATTCTCATAACATAACATGTTTTCTCATAACATAGTTTCATTCTGGCCTTATGTAATGGCATGAAGCTATCGCAGATTTTCAGTACAGCCTCATCAAGGCTTTCATAATCATAAATTAATTCCAAAATGAATTTCCTACTTTTGAAAGGGATGTTAGGTCTTAATGTCTGTCCTAATGCATACTTCACTCTCTACAGACCCGGAGATCGAATAATCCTGGCAGATGATTCCAATGATGATTGGTGGAAGGTACAATTATTACACATTTGCAGAATGTTTGATGAAAAAAGACTTCAATGGTTAAACCTTGATTGTCTCCAAAATGTGACAGTCGACATCAATGAAGGCTGGAAACTTTTAAACCACTTTTCAAATCTGAACTGATTTTACAGTTCTAAATGACTGAGGATCACACATTTCCATACTTTAAAGTTCTTCAGAACACAACAAACTCATGCAAAAAGAAATTTTCTGTAAAAACATTGTGTTGGTTGAAACATATGTAACATATTTGATATTCTCTGACTGGATGGAATCTTTTAGCCTTGTTCAGACTGTCAGTCCATATCCTGTTTTTGTGAATCTGAGCTAATTGATTGATAGTCCACAGTTTGTATCGCAACTGTTCAGATTTTGTGTATCCCGTGGTGCTCTATATAATATCTGCATTGATTTCTATAGCAATGATGTTGTGTTGGTATGACTGTTGTTATTGTTGTTATTACCATAATGACAACGTGATGCCATCGCACTGGATTATATTACGTTTTATGAGGCAGCAGCAAAAACTTAGGAAGATGGAATGTGCGGCTTTATTCCATGCTGCTGTCTGTCAACTCAAAGAGGTGTGTTTACCAGCAGTATATTGTAATTTTCTGCTTTACTTGCACTTTGCAACAGCACAACCTTGTTTCTACAAGGACATTCAGCATGTTTTCTACAAACAACATCTGATGTGTTTACATTTCACATGGGACAAAATTTGATCTGAGCGGTCAGACTGAAACAGATCTTGATTTTAGTTTGTTGGTATTCACACTTGCTAAATAAGATCGCATTCCAAACGGATATGATTTCAAAAATTGGATTAGGACTGACAGTCTGAACAAGACTATAGTATAGTCTGAATCTAGAAAATCTGCAAACTGGCTCTGACTTCCTTCAAACTGTAAACCGGGGAAAGAATCTGGGCAAAGGTCACAAATACATAAAAAGCAATACATAAATCTACATCATGTAATTTTAATAGAGCTATAATACTATTTATTATGGAGTTCACCACCAAAACATCGGCAACTTGATATTTGGTTGGTTCTTTTCAAATATTTCCAAACCGAATACATAGAAACTCTAATGGATCTAATGGAAGTCAAATGGAGAAAATGTGAAAAACCATTTCAGTGCTCTTCTCCAAGCATTTACAATTTCATGAGGACTGAAGCTTTCAAGCTTAAAAAGGACACAAAAGCACCATAAAAAATAAATGAAGTCTATATGTATTTAATGGTATGTGTGTGCTATATTCCAGTTTAAAGCTTTGTGTGAGAAACAGACTAACATTTATGTCTAAATTATTGACAGTATTTTTTAAGACTAGTGACTGTGGGTTTAGATTTTTGCTCTTGTGTATTTTGCTAACATTTTCCAGGGTGTGATTGAAGATAGAATAGGTTATTTCCCAGCATCCTTTGCGCATCAGGTGAGGACGGGCGACAGGGTGTTCAGATGTAACCGAACCTTTATTGGCTGTAAGGAGCAAGGGCAGATCAACATGAAGGAGGGACAAGTGAGTAGCCTCTTATAATTTCCAACTCGGATTCTCGTCACAGACAGCTTGATAATGCTGCTGTATCGACACACTTTCAGATTTGTGTCAGCGGTGAGGACGAACACAATGGCTTCATCAGAGTAGCGAGTGGGAAAAAGAGAGGATTCGTGCCCTGTGATGTCCTGGAGAATATATGATGTGAAAGAACAGAGAGAAGAGATGGTTCATTTAGAGAAAAGGAAAGACTTTTCATCACTGTTTGAATGATCTATGGATCCACCTGTAGTGTGGGCAGACGCTGGAGGGCTCTTCAGGACTCGGTGTCTCCCTCAGTGACAGAAGGAAGAATGGACAATGATTTCAAAGAGTATTTGGACATCTAAGTTGGACCTAAAAATGTGTATATTTAATCTCATTTACTAACAAAACCAAACCATCTGCAAACAAATGCTGCCAGAGAACCAACGCTACTTTTTAAAGCTATTTTTTCAGCCCATCAAACATGCTGAATGAAATCGAATACGTGTTTCTTACTAAGTTGAGGTGATGGATCCAAACATAGTGCCTGTTTTCCTCTAGTTTTTTAAAGATAGTTATCATTTAAAACCTAAACTTGTATTAGGTTCAGATAAATGCCATTTGGTTTGGTATTTTGATATCTAACCATTTTCACATCAAGCTTAATTGTCCAAATACTTCTTGGGGCCATTGTTTGTGTGTTTCATAAACTGCTGAATGTCAGTGTCATGTTTTCTTCTCGAGAGAATTGTGTTTTCTGTATTTAATTTATTGAATGTTGGTGTAGGGGGTCGTCAACCACAACACTTTTCACTATCTATTCAATATACTGTAGCATCAAAACTCACATTGTTTTGAAATATCTTAATTTTTAAGGCAACTTATGTAATGCTTCATATATTTCTATAAAGTCCAATACATGTTTAATGCTGTGTAATATATGTTCTATTTTAACCCATTCTTTTCAGTTTATGTGCAGGTGTATTTTGTTCTTTGACAATTACTTTAAACTTGCAGTCCCAAAATTGTATTTTCCACTCATGCTTCAGAGAACAGAACAGGAATGATCAGATCTCTGCTGATGTTAATTTTAATTCATAGCAGAACATACACATTCCTTGGTCAAACACAATCTCTGGGCTATATGATAAAAGCATGTGGACAAGGGTTTATGCAAACAGATCGTTTTTGTCTTTTATGTCCTATTGTGTTCAGATGTCTCAAACATAGATGTGCTATATGTCATCTGTTCTCATTATCTTTTATTATTAAGACATTTTATTTTAGAAAAAGAATCATTGTGATAAATAAAGCAAATTTACACCATTAAAGCAGGTATGACTAAAGAAAATGGTTACAGTAAAAAACAATTAAATTACTGTTTTTATTATTATTGTTATTATTATTTATTTGAGTCTAGTCATGGAAGCATAGGCATCATGTTGTGCCCATTTATGATACATAATCTCTGTCTCTTTATAAGATCATTTAACTCATCATGTCTAGTCTTTTGATATTTTAATTTGAGCTCACTGAAGCTGGCTTATTGTACAGCATGATATTGCTCTGTATATACTTTATGTACAGAATTAAAGTTTATTTATTGATCTATTTCTTGTCCTGTGCCTTTGTGTATTTAAGGAATTGTTCAACCGAAAAATAAATGTATATTGAAAATGAGCTCACCCACAAGCCATTCAAGATGTACACTGGTGGCCAAAATGATTAGAACACCAAGTGTTTTCAGCAGCTAAAAATGGTTTTAAGTCCGTTATTTCTATATTTGTCTCTAAGTAGGAAATATCAGTTTGCATTCCCAAACATTCATTTGCCATTAAGTGTAATAATCCAGAGAGATTTTTGTCTGCCGGTGCTCCACACAGATCTGATCTCATCATCATACTGTAGAGTCTGTCTGAAAAGTCATGAAAAAACAGAACAAACTGAGACAGACTAAATCCAGAAGAACAGTGCCAATTTTTCCAAGATGCTTCAAGAAGCCTACCTGCAAATCTACCTGAAAAACTATGCACCTAGGGCAAAAGCTGCTTAAAACGCAAAGAATTGTCATTCCAAATGTTGATTTAATTTAGTTAATAGAAGTTAATCGATAAAGCAAATCCATTTATGACAATATTTTTGACAGCATCCTCATTTTACAGTATTTTTACACATGAGCCTAAAACCTTTAACAGTACTCTAGCTTTGCAGGTAGGTTTCAAACAATAAAAATAAGTCTACATCACATTTAATAGATCATTGGCTCCCAACCCTGGTCCTGGAGTCACCCCAACACTGCACATTTTGCTTGTTTCCTTTCTCAGACAGTCGCTACTAATGAGCTGATGACCTAAATCAGGGGTGTTTGATTAAGGAGACATGCAAAACATGCAGTGTTGGGTTGTTTCCAGGACCAGGGTTGGAAACCACTGTAGTAGACTACATTTAATAGAAAAACAGATATGAAACATTAATTGAAAATACCTATATTATCTTAAAGCTACTGCTAAGAACAAATTTTTACATTACAGTCTAAAAAATAAATGGCCTAGCAATGAGACAAAGACAACCTTTTACAATAATATTAATGCTGTAATCCTCTGAGGTGCTTTTTTTTTCCACAACTAATAAGTGAATGCTGTGAATGATCAAAATAATATTTGTTTAACATATGAGTGCATAAGGTAGTAGGCTACCAGAGCAGAATCTGTGTTCGATAAAATCATGTTCAGCATCATTACACCAATGATTCAGTACAAAACTAGGTGCTGTACTATCTGACGGCTGCAGGTGGAATTGGCTAAATGAGCTGAGTGCAGACATTGTTCATCACTGACTCCAGTTTTGCCATCGTCCTGTTCTGTGTCACTGCCGTTATAGAGTCTGATGTGCATCTGGTAATAGAGTTGGCCTCCTTTATTAGTTTGAGCAGATGCCTGGAAAGGTCTGAGCTGTTGTTGTTCATCCAGCTAACACACAGTGCTCATTACAGACTGGTAGAACGTCTCCGTGGGATCGCTGGTGCTGTTTAAAACAATGCCAGGTTTACATGCACTGTGCAAGTTCCACCTTTATGCTTTTCTGTCTTGACACTAGAATATAAATTCTCCAGGGAATCTTTGGTCCAATTGTCTACAAACCAAGAAAAAAAAATGGTGAAAGAGATCGAAGCATGATTAAAATCCCTGAAGGCAGTATTTGGGGTTTCTATGGAGGGAATGCATTTAAAAGTAATTTTAAATGCATTCAAAAAACATCTTGCGTTTGAAAGCATAGACAAAATATGGTAACAACAAGTGTCTGTTCAATAGATACAGAACTAAATGACTTTAAATCATGCATGCATGCAAATTTAATTTAATTAGCAATGGAATGTGGAAAAGTGAGAAGAAAGACTTATTAGTCATATTCGTCACATAATATTTGATTAAGAGAGTTAAACCCCTGCCATGCCGTTTGAATGTTTATTTGATAACTGAATTAAGTGAATTATATTGTATGTGGTATGAAAAGAGAATGTTTGTAAATAACGATTATGGTAGTAAGCTTTAAAAAGAAAATACTATTTCAGTCTTTCTACTTAAAAATGTAATGTTGTTTCTATCCTACATCATGGAATGCACAAACAAAGTTAGCGGAAGCTAGAGGTTATGGTTTATAAAGTTTTAAATATGGATATTTTTCTTACACAAATGCATCAATTCACTTAAGAAGGTTTTTATTAACCCTCTAGTGTCATGTGGAAAACTTTTTATGATGGATGGATGCACTTTATTTTGCTTGCAAATCACAAGCACTATTCATTGCCATTATAAAGCTTATATATTATATATATATATATATAATTCCAATTGTATTTGTCTGAAAGAAGAAAGTCATATACACCTAGGATGGCTTAAGGGTGAGTAGCCCAAATCATGGGGTAATTTTCATTTTTAGGTGAACTATCCCTTTAAGTGTAATATTGAAAAATGCATTACAATTCAATTTATAATTAAGATTTTTACATGTGCTTTAGTGTGTTTTAAGAATATTAAAACAATTATTTAAAAGCTACTTTAAAACTTTTAATTTGACATTTTGAAATTTACATTTTTAAAAAGTGCACTTTTTAAATATAGCCTACTTAAAGAAATGGTCATGAAAGTGTTCTCTATTTAAGTGGCCTTTTAAAAAAAAATCTAAGTAAAACTTAAAAATAATACTTTTAAGATATGAAATACACAGCACATTTGAAAAAAATAAATAAGCTCACTTTTTCAGAAGCGGCATGAGGTGTAAGTGTAAAAAGTTGCTTCATGTGAAATAAGCTGACAACAGTCTATCAAGATTAGCAGTCAGAACATCCTCTCTATAACTTCCCTTTATTTCCCATATAAATATAGTATTCGGGGCATAACAGCAGGCAGTTGTCTATTGATTATTGAAGACTGTGACCCAGAGATGACAAAATCACTTATTTTTCTTCTGGTGACTCTTCTGTTCTGTTCAGGTGAGATTCGCTCTTGTATTCGGAGTGTAAAATTAACACTTACCTAGTAAAAAATTAAAACTCATTCCAAATGTAAAAAAAACTTGAAGAGCTCAATCATAATAGTCAGATGTTATTAAAAAAATTATTAATCAGGGTAAACTTTAGAATCAAGTTTTTAATGATGTTTCAACTGCCAAAGGAGGTTTTTATTTTATTTATTTTTTTGCATCAATAAATTTTAAATGTGGTATTTACCAACAGTTCTTTTAAATGGTATTGTTATTTCATTCTTATTTTGATATCCGTTTACATTAACATTTCATATTTAGACAACAACTACAATCAATGTAGATTGTATTATACAACATGATGATTTTTTATGGCATATGCAAATAAACTGAATTGTTGCAATGCCAATTCCTATAAAAATCATCTAGTGTTCCCTAATATGAATGTAATTGTCATACTTCCTTTTATGTAACAAACTTTTAACATATTGTGATGTCAAGGCATTTCAGATGTTCAGATGGGAATGTCTCAGCACTTTGACCATCTGAATCCTGTGAGGGAGATGGAGCTCAGTTATCATGACAAAGCAACTGAGAACAAACAGGTTAAATAAAGTGTATTCACTTACTCAGAGGAAAAATGCTAAATACAAATTTCTTTCCATGATCAATATTCTACTTTCTCCCTTTATCTCTCCCTCAGTTAATAATTTGCAGTGTTTGTAAGACCATCCTTAGAAAAGTGATAGGATATATTGGAAAAACAGCTTCTAAGGTTTGTAAAACATACTTGTACACATTAAGCATACTAGTTTAATGTTTTCCCTTGTTCTTGATTTGTTCTCATCTTTTCACAGGAGAAGATAAATCAGCAGCTTGATAAAATCTGTGAAAAAATAAGAATAAGGGGTTGTAAAACTTTTGTGCAGAAATATAAAAATAAACTGGTCACTTATCTGCTCTCTGGAGACAGGGCAGGGACCATCTGTATCAAATTAAAAATGTGCAAACAGATGGACATCCAAACATTACAGTAATGTGAATGCTTCAAGCATAGAAATGCATTGTCATTTATGTTATAATTTGTTACACATGACAATAAAATTAAAGCTCAATAATAATCAGTTCTAGTGAATTTGTTTTCAGTTTTCTTGGAATAACTAAGAGTGTTCTCTACAGGTGATTCTGGGAGCAAATATCAAACAAGTTGTTTTTATTGTTATAACGGCGCTTATGTGTGTTAAAATAGGGTGTTTAAGCATATGTAACTGATACAGTGAAAGCATTCATTAAATACAGTGCGGAAAATATTGATTTGATCCCCTGCTGATTTTGTAAGTTTGCCCACTTACAAAGAAATTAAGGGTCTGTTAATTTATGGTAGGATTACTTTAAATGATAGAAACAGAATACCAAAAAGAAAAAGAAAACACATCATATAAAGGTTAGAGATTGATTTGCATTTCAGTGAGTGAATTAAATATTTGCTCATTTAAACATGCCCCCACGTCTATGTCACTATGTGGGAATGTTTGCATATTGCCACCCAAATGTTCACGCAAAGAAAGAAGGCGTGGTTTCCGTAACCACAGTAAGAGTAGAAGCAGCCATGTCAGGGAGATGCTGTGTGTATCTAGGTGAAGGCAAAAGCTCTTTATTTGGCTTTCCGAAAGTAGATCCATTTAGGAAACTTTAAGATTACTTACAACAGAACAGCAACGCATTTTATGGACAACCATTTTGGTAATTCTGACTTCGCTACAACTATCTGGCTCTTCTCAATTAGCTACTGTAAGTATGTTTTGTTATTAGTTTAAGTATTTGATATTGAATGTTCCAATGAGGAGTTTTGCGAGAGAGAGAGAGAGAGAGAGAGAGAGAGTCAGCTGTCTTAACCGTCAGTGGCTTGTGTACTGCAAACACAAACAAGCTTCATCACTGTATCTGTCACGTGACTCTGTTCCCCTTTCGGGCTTGAACTGACGGTAAAGAACATTATTAACTGTCATTACATTTATTTTGAAAGAAGAAGCTCGCGATTATGGAAAGGGGCGTTATATTTTCGACGAGTTCTTGTGTTCGACCAGTCACAATGCACTGAGTCACAAAATACACAAAATAATGATCTTTAAAAAAGCATCATGTGACCCATTTAAGGCAGTTGGGACCCCAGTCACCAAGCAAACCATTGGTAACACACTATACCACAATGGACTGAAATTCTGCAGTGCCCGCAAGGTCCACTTGTCCACTTGCAAGGCACATTTATAGGCCCGTTTAAAGTTTGCCAAAGAACATTTAAATGATTCAGAAAAGGCTTGGGAGAAAGTTCTGTGGTAAGATGACATCAAAATTTTGCATTTTGCCATTAACTCGACTCGCCATGTTTGGAGGGAGAGAAATGCTGACTATGACCTCAAGAACACAATCCCTATAAACATGCAAATAGAAAATCTGTGGAGGGAGCTGAATCGTCGAGTTGCCAAATAACAGCCAAGAAACCTTTAAAGAGGAGATGTGTCCTGAGATGTGTGCAAACCTAGTGACCAACTACAAAAACATCTTAATTCTGTGCTTACCAACATGGGTTTCTGCACTTAGTTATGGGTTGCTTGGGGATCGAAATCTTATTTCACTCACTGAAATGAAAATCAATTTCTAACCTTTACATAATGTGTATTTTTTCCGGGTTTTTTTTTTTTTGATGATATTCTTCCTCTGTATGTTAAAATAAACCTACCATAAAAATCACAGACCCTTGATTTTATTGAAGTGGGCGAACTTACAATATCATCACGGGACCAAATAAATATTTTTCTCATCAAGAGAAAATCACTTTAGTTCCACCATCAGTTCAATACATGTACATTTCAGGAAATATGTGCTATGGTAAAAACATGTTGAAAATATCCAGAATTACAGTTCTAATTACAAATTCCAGACAGATGGTAAAGCAAGGTTCTTTAAGAGTCATTTCTTTAAATATTTGTAATTTATTGACACTAAACATTTTGCAAAGTAGAAAAGATTGTGGTATTTGTAAAAAATACAATTTTAAAAATCAAGCTTTGTAATCAACAGAAAAAACTCTTGATTAGAGAAATCAGAACTTATCAGAACTTAGAATGTATCCAACTGAACATACTACAAATAGACCTGAAAGAAACCTAAACATTCATCCTAAGTTATCAAAATGTTTAGGAACTACATGATAAATCATTAGCCACTTCCACCTCAACTGCACACCAATGGGAAAATGATCTGCTCTCATTGAACTTATTGCTTATCAGCCACTTTCCACTAGAAGAACTGTTACAGGAGTTAAGTTAGCAGCTCTTTGTAGCTGTTGTGTAACACTTCATGATTGATAGAACTTTTAGAATTTAAAATTGAAAAAGACGTTTTATATGTTTTATATGTTACTGCAGTGGATACACTTCTTGTATTGTTTTGTCCAATGGATTTGTTGGCTCTGCTGCATTTTTCTTTTGTTAATTGCTTAGTTTAGTTTAGTTTAGTTTAGTTTAGTTTATTTGAGCTGTTCAGAATCATGGTTGTTACAGAAGTCATAAACTTACACAGTAATGGAAGCTCAAGAAAGAAGAAAGCTTATATGCGACTACCCCTATGTACAATACTCTCAGTACCCATGGATTACACATTTGTATTCCCAATTGTAACTCAATATATAACACTGCATTTAACAATATATATTACATTGATAAGGTTACCATAAAATGTGCAAAATTCAAGTATATCATTTTCATACCCAGGCACACATCACCACGAGCGTGCACCTGTTTATGAGTTACATTTCCAACCATACTATCAGTAATATGGACGTTACAAATTGCAGCATTTGAAATGGTTAGAGCTTGTAGCTACATTCCACATCCAATGTATATTGTCACAAGCGTATAGGGATAACTGTACAAACTGTGTTTGAGTTACAGGATACATCTATTGTACAAGCAGCATGACTACATCTGCATTAATAAGTATCTTCCATAAGGCATTATGCCGTGAAGGATAACATTAATACAGAATCCTGTATACTAGAAAATTTACACCCACTATTTGCAAAAAACAATCATAACTGGCACAACTGACATGACCAGTCTCCACATTATTCACTTCTTTCAATTATTATTATTATAGTAATTTTTGGTTAACCATATGTTCATTATAATTTTTATCAATTCTATAAATCAAGTATTAGATTCAATAGTATCACATTACTAACACTATTGTGTAGAACCATTTTTTCTTATACATATTTTGTCTTGTTATTACCTTGTTATCATAATCATCTCCATAGCAACTGGGTGTACATTTACAGCATTCATTTTGA
The DNA here is from genome assembly GCF_963082965.1 of Carassius carassius. Lineage (NCBI taxonomy): Eukaryota > Metazoa > Chordata > Actinopteri > Cypriniformes > Cyprinidae > Carassius > Carassius carassius. The sequence goes on from NC_081786.1 coordinate 12,233,319, forward strand.
TGATGATGATGATGATGATGTGTACCCTTTCTTGTGTTGTGCCTTAAAAAGCCAGGGCATGGGCTCGTTGGAAGTTGATCTCGGCCCCATCCAGCAGGCCCGCCCAGCTACCCTAAATAATTGTCTTAGCAGGCGATGTTTATAACCTTTGCTATGTGATGCATTTAAAAAGACGATGTTTCATGAGCCAGTCTGGAGGAGGGAGCCCTTCACCCGACGGGTCCATGTCTCGTCTTCCCTAATTCTCTTTTGTCTATCGTGTGTCGTGATATTAATGACAATGGTAATAAACAGCATTATTTTAACTCAATTTTCTCATTTTAATTATGACAGATCATGTGGAGACATTGGTGACAGTAGTTGTATCAGCACGATATGATATATTATACTCATTTTAATAGATAGTGACAGAAATCCTGCTTAGTAATTACATTTGACATATTGCCTTAAGATGCTTATCTTAAATTGTTTTTTGAATTGATGAACATTTACAGCACTTTTTAATTCATCCTTTAAATCATTCCATAAGTTCACACCTCTTCGAGTGACACATTGGCTCCTGAGGGTAGTACGAACACACTGCACCTTAAAATTAAGCGTTCCCCGCAAATTATATCCACCTTCTCTGTTGGTGAATAATTTTTGGATGTTGCTAGGAAGTTGGTTAGCTCTAGCTTTAAATACAATTAAAAGCACTTTTAGTTTTATTAAATCTTCAAGTTTTAGAAGGTTAGATTTTATAAACAGTGTGTTGGTATGGTCCCTGAAATCAACGTTGTGCACTATCCTAATATCTTTTTTTTGTAGTTTAAATACAGTCTCTAGATTGCTACTGTAGGTATTTCCCCAAATCTCCGTGCAGTAACTGAGGTAAGGTAGTATAAGCGAATAGTACAAGATAAGGAGAGCTTGTTGGTCCAATAGATATCTACACTTGCCCATAATTGCAATATTTTTTGCTAATTTAATGCGTATGCTGTTTATTTGTGGTCTCCAGCTAATATTGTGTCTAAGAATCACTCCTAAGAATTTATACTCTTTTACTCTATTTCAACTTTGTTAATTTTGATTTGAAACTGTACATCCTCCTTACGTTTACCAAATAATATCACTTTTGTTTTCATTATATTTAATGATAATTTGTTTTGATTGAACCATTTTTTAAGTTTTTCTAACTCCACTGTGATCTCATTCACAATTAGCTGAAGATTTTTGCCTGAGTATAAGATTGTGGTGTCGTCGGCAAATAATATAAATTTAAGTTTAGGCGATACATAGCACAGATCATTAATGTACAACAGGAACAATATTGGTCCCAGTACCGAACCCTGGGGGACTCCACAAGTAATGCTCCTACATCTTGACCTTTGCTCACCTACCTGTACAAATTGCTGTCTATCAGTTAAGTAAGACTTCACCCAGTTATATGCAAGACCTCTTATCCCATTTTGTTGTAGTTTCTGTAAAAGTATTTCATGGTCTATAGTATCGAACGCTTTTTGGAGATCAATTAATATACCCACCGAGTACACTTTGCTGTCAATTTTGTCACTTATATATTCTATTAGATCAATTAATGCATGAGCAGTTGACCTATTTTTTCTAAAACCGTATTGACTATCGTGAAGTAAACTATGGCTGCTAATAAAGCCATTCAGGCGTGCAACAAAAAGTTTTTCCAATATTTTTGATAATTGAGAAAGTATAGAAATAGGTCGATAGTTTGTGAACTGATGACTATCCCCATTTTTGTAAATTGGAATGACCTTTGCGATTTTCATGAGCTGAGGAACTTCTCCATTTAGAAAAGATGTGTTGCAGATATAGGTTAGAGGTGTTGCTATATTACATATTACTTTCTTAATTATGGCCATATCAAGGTCATTCCAATCTGTAGACTTTTTATTTTTACAATCATTGACTATCTTGATGATTTCATTCTCATTTGTTGCAGTCAAAAACATTGAGTGTGCAATTTTATTTGTGCAGCCAGCATAATTATAATCTGAGGTGGCAATCTTTGATGCAAGTTTGATGCAATCTTTGATGCAAGTTCTGGGCAGATGTTAAAAAAAAATCATTAAATGCGTTAACAAGTTTATCCATATTTGTTACTTTTTGGGCATTTTTAATCATGTAATCAGGAAACATGGCATATTTATAATCTTTATTAATTACATTATTCAATACTCCCCAAAGACCTTGCTAAAAGAAAAACAGAAAATACAGTTATTCTAAATGAAAAAAAAAACAAATGTCTGTCTAACACAGCAACAAAAATGCAGCTGTTTAGCACTGTGGTGTTGTGGGATTGTTTAACTTGTTTGTCAGCACCTTACAGGACACGAGTAAGCAGTTTAACTTTCCAGGTGAAAAGAACAGCTAAAATTTTCAGTCTTTAAAACTTGCATATTTTAAGTGCAGATTTTCTTGTATTCTCTTTAATATAGGCCTAAACACTCTCACACATGCAAGAATTGGCCACTTAATCACATTACTGTGATTTTAAAGGCATGATTTCATGAAGTTTCATAAGATGTGTACTCAGTTACAACAGTTTCACACTGTTTTACTCAGCTCTTTGACAATGGTCAGGCTGTTCTTGTGGCTTTTCTTAGAGAAGGGATTAGAGAGAGAGACGAAGAGAGAGAGAGACAGAGAGAGAGAGGGGCTGGTGAGCTAAAGAAAGCGATAAGGAAAGTGAGAAAGAATCAGTACCTGATGATTTTAAAAGCATCTGAAAACATGTTCCCAATATATTTTCTTTTTCTGATCTCTTGCTCAGGTAAGATACCATTGCAATATTCCTAAAAAAATATTAGGTCTGCATAAAATCTTTGATTTATATACTGGGTCGTCATCAGTTTATGTGAATTAAAATGTTTGTTTCTTGAAAAGCCCTAGCAAAGAATGAAAATGAAGCTCTTTCTGTTTGGTTGGATCCAGAGATGCCTTCACATTCTGAAAGCTTTGACCGTTTGATGGATGACCCTGGAAATGACCTGCAGGTATGTTCCTCACTGTGCTATTTTACCCAATCATTATTATTGCCATTTAGCATAAGACTTATAAGATGTCGTTCAAATCATTGAATATAATTTTTCTGATTTTTTGACCTCATTCCCCATGCCACACATTCAGAAAGTTCGGCCGAACATCATCTTCTGTTGTGTATGCCAAGAGGCTATGAAACGGGCTAGGGCTGCGATCAATCAAAAGTTGACACAGGTAACATTCAGTTGCTTAACTACTAATGTTTCTAATGGTTTTAATGACAGTTTATTGTAATATAAAGCAGGGTCATCATGACATTTACACAGTTATAATGAGTCAGAATAACGATTCACAACAATACAAACCTAACTTTACAATAATTGAGAAAAAGCTCAATCTTAATCTGATGTAAAGTTTGTGTTTAGCCACTTTAAGCATTACAGCAAATGAATGTTATAAGATAATAGTGAGAAGTAGTAACATCAGTGCGAAGGTATTCACTCAACAGCTTGTGTCACGAAAGGGCATTATTTTAATAACATTTGTGAAAGACAATGTTCAAGACAATTGTTTAATAAAAAAGACATTGAAAATGATGAAATATAGTTATTGGCTAACAAAAAAGTTGAGTCTGTTTTCTTAATTTCTTAATCCTAAAGATTTATTCTGTTCATTTTTCCTGTTGTTTTACAGAAGATAAACCATGTCTGTTACAAATTCATAGATGCTTTTCGAAAGATCTGCCTTCAACGTGCAGTGAATTATCGGGACATCATACTGCACAAGCTCTTTCCTGGTGGCAATCCAAGGGCCACATGTTTGAAGATAAAGTTATGTTAGTAACAACTGTGACAATGGCTGTTGAAGGGATACATTTACATTGACTGTTACCAGCTCATTTTAACAAAGATGTTTTTCATTCTTTGGGAGAAAATATTTTAGTGTTAGGTGATATCAATCCATTGCCATGTGTATTTGTATTTTGAGTGTGCATACATTTTTTTCATTGATTTAATGTTTCCTAAAATGAGTCATTTGAATGTTATGTTGAGTCTACTGTTTTTATTTCTGCTTTTCAGAAAGTCTATGAAATATGCAGTAAATGGAAACGGTTTTTACAATCCCTCTGCTATTCTATAGCCAACAGATACAAATATGCAATAATGAGGCAGCTTTTTATTGGACGTACTATTATGGGCACCTGCAGAGTGCTGAAGTTATGTGGCCGCAGAAATGATAAGATCAAAAAATGCAGTTAATCAGAAATGCCTTTAAAATGTTCCAATAGATGGATGTTTATTGATCGTGTTTTGGGGGGTCGTCTGTAAGGTGTAAGATTGTGGTGTTTTACATCAAATACAAATAATTTTCATGTGATTTTGTCATTATGGTTGTATTCTGTTGCTAGTAAAAGGCATTTTGTTCATAAATGTTGTTCATAAAAGTTGTTGTCTCTCATTTCGTAAAGACATAACAAACAGATCATGTTTGCGCTCCAATAATTCATGCCATATTAGCCAAATGATTTATAAAGAGGGTACAGTACATATATAAATAACAAATCTATGCAAAATATGCAAATCTGTGACTTTTTAAAAACATTTTAAGTTGTTTTACACTTTAAACTTGATTATTTTGGTTACTCGTCCTTCTCAGACACATAGTTCCACTTTGGGCATTGAACATTAGAATTTATGTTGAGTTATTTAAAAGAAATTCACCACTGAGTAAAATTATAGTATTATCATATTATCAGTGTTGAAGTTTCTGACCTTGGAAATTTAGCACTAAACAGACAGGATTACAGTTTTCAGGCAAATTAGGTTTAACATTATACTACAAGGAATTTGACTACGAAAGCAAACAGGCTTATACAGTAAGTGTTCTGCATCTGAATACTTTGTAACATCATTAGAACATATGGAGTGTTGGTTCAGGGTTAAATGTGGGTTTAACTGACTTTGCTTCACACTAAAATTTAACAGCTTTGTCTGTGCTCACATCAGCAAAACCAAAAAAAAAGAAAAAAACTATAAAAAAAAAAACTCTCTTTGAAATAAACAAATACAAAAAAGGAATCCCAATGTATCTAGCCAGTATTTTGGGATTATTCATGATTCTCTTTCGTAAGATATTACAAATGTTTAAGCACTTGTTTGGCACATATTCACTTGATTTTATCAAAAGATTTTGAGTTTTAATGGGATGTTAAAGGAACACTCCATTTTTTTGGAAATAGACTCATTCTCCAACTCCCCCAGAGTTAGTAAATTGAGTGTTACTGTTTTTGAATCCAGGGATAGCACTTTTAACATAGCTTAGCATACATAATTGAATCCTATTAGACCAGTAGCATCGTGTTCAAAAATGAGTTGCTATATTTTTCCTATTTAACACTTGACTCTTCTGTAGTTATATCACGGACCAGCGGAAAAATGAAAAGTTGCGATTTTTTTCTAGGCTGATTAGGAACTATAATTCAATTCCGTCGTAATAATCAAGGAACTGTGCTGCCATAACATGGCCACAACAGGCGCAGTGATATTACGCAGTCCCTGAAAAAAGTCAAAAAGCTATGCTAAAAGTGCTATCCCCAGACCCGGAGATCAGCTGAATGGATTCAAAAACAGTAAAACTCAATTTATTAACTCAGGGGGAGATGGAAAATTTGCAAATTTCCAAAAAAAAACTGTAGTGTTCCTTTAAACCAGGATTGCATTTTATCATTTTATCATGCTATCAGTGCAGCTGCTGTTGAAAGTTCTCCATATGAGGCCCTTCATGATACTTTACAGGCAGTCACCTCATATTTCAATGAGGATGATACTATCTGTCAATATGTTGTCATCATTTAAATCTTTATCATGCTTAAAAAGTAAAATGTTGTATACTATACGATTAGTGTGAAATACATTCATACAATACATCTTGATCCACACCCTTTATTATTTTTATTTGCATCTAACTGTAATCTCTCTTTCTAGATGCCCATAAAATGTTGTATACGCTAACAAAATATTTACCCATAATCGACAAGGTACATTTTTTACTTGTTTTCGCATTTTTAATTCCTGATTCTCAATATTTGTGCATTTTAGTCATATATTTATTTTAAAATCATATCATGTTATTATTAGTCATTCAGTTCTATTTTTAATTGTCTCTGTGAAACTGTTCACAGTATATGATGTAGTGATTTAAGTTTACTTTATTAAAACCATCTTATTCTCTATTTCCTCACTCAAAAAATAAATGCTATGCCGTGCCATCCCATTTCTCTGGGCACCATGTAAATTGCTTGCCAAAAAAAAAAAAAAAAGGTTTTGAAACGATTTTTCCCAAGACTATCCCTTTTATCCATGTTACACTGTCATTAAGTGATTTAATATCTCAAAACCACCTTAAATTCAATACATCAGAAATCAATTTAAGAATTCAGGTATACATTACTGATGGTTAGGTGAACTGAAGAGACAGTCAGTGTAGAAAATGCTGACAGAAGCTCTTATTAAAACACTTTGACACTTTGGTCCACCGTGGCTTTGGTGACTTGAACATCAGCACTCCAAAACGCTTGCATTGATATTTATCTTCAGCGTTCTTCATAACTGTGAAGAAGAGGAGCACAGACAAACACAAGAGAGATATTGTGTGAGACGTATCACTTCAACTGAACTCTTGAAGAAAGCAGATGTGTTAGCTAAGTGTCTTTAAGCGAGAAAAAAAGAAGAGAATGTCACATGTTGTTTATTTTGGACTTCTTTTCACATGCTCAGGTGAGTTTGAAGAACTAATTGAATTTAACTTAGAATTTTTTTTCTATGGCTTGTTTATTGATTTGCATTTACTGAATTATTAGAATCATATTCATCAAATTCTGTTCACAACTGTTATCTATTTTTGTGGTTCAGTTCTTGTTGGGTGTAGCAGCATTAACAAGGAACAATGGAAGAGCATGCTGGAAAGAAAAAAACTGAACCTTCCCGAAGAATTCAAAATGAGTCATGAATTGAACATAGAGGTAAATTGATGCACAATGTAATGCAATATATTGAAAGTTAATTATGAAAAGTTTCCCTTGCATTTTTAACATTTTAACTATCCTCAGAACTCTGAGATGAATGCCATTTTGTGTTGGGTTTGCAAGAAGTCAATTCATGAGATCAAGGGTGTGATTCTTCATGAAATTAAAAAGGTGAACTAAAACTCATTCTTCTACAATTCTTTCTTCTTTATTTTGCCTGAAAAGGCCTGCTCAATCTGTGATTAAATGTTTTTCTTTCAGGAAATAAAGACAGTGTGCAAAGCAATGAAAATTCTTGAACACATCTGTGAGCACAATGCTTACAAATACCAATTATTGATAATTCATCTACTGTTTCCTGGTAATAGCGAACAAACCTGTCACCATTTGAGCATGTGTAAATAAATGTATTGCTCTGCTGTGGTGAACCAAATTATTTTCCACATACTTTTAATAAATCAGCCTCTTGCCTGTTTGATGTTGCTATAGTCAATTTTTCCAATAAAGTCAATACAGTGTTATTTTTATTGTTTGCATTATATGCTGTGTAAACGATCATAACCAAATTTGTTTATTGGATAATTTACTGTTTCTCATGTGCATATTTTGTTCACTAAACACAAGAATGATAAAACTTGGTTTTGTTAGCATTTGCTAAAAATATTTTTATAAGTAAAACAGCAATTCCTTTTTTTTAAGTAGGACATGCAGACATACCTTCATAAGCTAAGTTAGTGAAGGTGCTTTTGCTCAATGACTTGCAGATACCTTTCTGCGGGAATTAGTGCTACGGGCTACTATAATTACGGGGTTGGGGGGGGGGGGGTAACCAACACTGATCTTGCCCCTGTTATACATGGGCGCCGTATGGGGGGAAAAGTTAGGACGACAATTCCAAGGGCCCAACAAATAGGTAAAAACTAATTGTACAATTTTTATTATATTATACACTATATAAAACATCATCATTGAGTATATTTCAAATAATAATAAAATTAATGATGTCTTTGATTTTACTTATTTTGGCTATAAAAGTTAAATATCACCACTGACCAAAAAATAAAACATCCATATTGACCGACCACCACCCTGTATCTACATGAAATGGTTTGGCCCTGCCTTAGCGCACTCATCAGTGACGGTGATTTGTTAGTTGCAGGCAGTCAATTAATGACGAGTCACAATTCGTTGTCGTTTAACTTAAAGGCCGTGTTGCAAGGTTAATTTTTTAACAAATTTGTGCAATTTGCTTGTTGGTAATAAACATTTAAACTGTTATCCATTGTATTTTATGTTGATGGGTATCACAAAACGGAATATAATACGAAAAAGTAGGTACTATCTTACAGCGGTCTCCTTTCCCCCACAATGCATTGCATCACGTCACGTTGGGGAGAGAATTTACCAAAGCACGCCTTGAGAGCATTGAGAGTGACTAGAGAGAGACGAGTAGTAGACGTAAGTATTCAACTGCGGTCAAGCCAGCCGCCAAGTAGAAAAGCACGGTCAATCTAGCCGCCACGTTATTTCCAGGGTCGCGTATAAACTGAAAATTATGGTAATACCGTCAGAGAACTGATCTGAATGCAGTGTTCTTCCAGCGAACGCTACTCTTTCCCCCCCAACAGACAGTCCGTTACTGTCTGATGCTGAATACCAAAATATAAAAACCCTCTAATACTCATATTACAAAATAAGAACAATAATATATGCTTGCTGCATCTCTACATTCGAAAAGCTATAAAAATAAAAGTTCTAGAATGCACAGACTGGTTCCACCTCAGACAGAAAGTACAGTGTCAGCTGCATGCTGCTGCATCTACATTCAAAAATCTATAAAAATAAAAGTTATAGATTGCACAGACGACTTTCATCTCAGATTGAGAGTACACCTTACCACAATGTCAGCTGCATCGTTTCAGGACTATCTGATATGTAATTACAGAATAAGAGCCCCCCAAATATCATAAATGAGATGCTGCATCTCTATTTTCAAAAATCTATAAAAATTAAAGTTATACATTGCACAGACCACTTTCACCTCAGATTGAGAGTACACTTTACCACAATGTCAGCTGCATCGTTTCAGGACTTTCTGATGTTTAATTACAAAATAAGAGCCTCCCAAATATCAAAAAAGCTGCTGCATCTCTACTTTCAAAAATCTATAAAAATAAAAGTTATACATTGCACAGACCACTTTCACCACATATTGAGAGTACACCTTCCCACAATATCAGCTGCAACGTTTCAGGACTGTCTGATGTGGAATTACAAAATAAGAGCCCCCCCAAATACCATAAATGAGATGCTACATCTCTATTTTCAAAAATCTATAAAAATTAAAGGTATAGATTGCACAGACCACTTTCACCTCAGATTGAGAGTACACCTTGCCACAATGTCAGCTGCATCGTTTCAGAACAGCCTGATGTGGAATTACAAAATAGGAGCCTCTCAAATCTCAAAGATAAGATGCTGTATCTCTACTTTCCAAAATCTATAAAAATAAAAGTTATAGATTGCACAGACCACTTTCACCTCAGATTGAGAGTACACCTTACCACAATGTCAGCTGCATCGTTTCAGGACTTTTTGATGTGTAATTACAGAATAAGAGCCCCCCCAAATATCATAAATGAGATGCTGCATCTCTACATTCAAAAATCTATAAAAATTAAAGTTATAGATTGCACAGACCAATTTCACCTCAGATTGAGAGTACAACTTACCACAATGTCCGCTGCATCGTTTCAGGACTATCTGATATGTAATTACAGAATAAGAGCCCCCCAAATATCATAAATGAGATGCTGCATCTCTATTTTCAAAAATCTATAAAAATTAAAATTATACATTGCACAGACCACTTTCACCTCAGATTGAGAGTACACTTTACCACAATGTCAGCTGCATCGTTTCAGGACTTTCTGATGTGTAATTACAAAATAAGAGCCTCCCAAATCTCAAAAAAGCTGCTGCATCTCTACTTTCAAAAATCTATAAAAATAAAAGTTATAGATTGCACAGACCACTTTCACCTCAGATTGAGAGTACACCTTACCACAATGTCAGCTGCATCGTTTCAGGACTATCTGATGTGTAATTACAGAATAAGAGCCCCCCAAATATCATAAATGAGATGCTGCATTTCTACATTCAAAAATCTATAAAAATAAAAGTTATAGATTGCACAGACCAATTTCACCTCAGATTGAGAGTACACCTTACCACAATGTCAGCTGCATCGTTTCAGGACTATCTGATATATAATTACAGAATAAGAGCCCCCCAAATATCATAAATGAGATGCTGCATCTCTACATTCAAAAATCTATAAAAATAAAAGTTATAGATTGCACAGACGACTTTCACCTCAGATTGAGAGTACACCTTGCCACAATGTCAGCTGCATCGTTTCAGAACAGTCTGATGCGGAATTACAAAATCGGAGCCTCCCAAATCTCAAAAATAAGATGCTGCATCTGCTTTCAAAAATGTATATTAAAAAAAGTTATAGATTGCACAGGCCACTTTCACCTCATATTGACAGTACACCTTGCCACAATCTCAAATGCATCGTTTCAGGACAGTCTGATGTGTAATTACAAAATAAGAGCCTCCCAAATCTCATAAATAAGCTGCTGAATCTCTACATTCAAAAATGTATATTTAAAAAAGTTATAGATTGCACAGACCACTTTCACCACATATTGAGAGTACATCTGGCCACAATGTCAGCTGCATCGTTTCAGGACAGTCTGATGTGGAATTACAAAATAAAAGCCTCCCAAATCTCATAAACAAGATGTTGCATCGCTACTTTCAAAAATCTATAAAAAATAAAAGTTATAGATTGCACAGACCACTTTCACCTCAGATTGAGAGTACATCTGGCCATAATGTCAGCTGCATCGTTTCAGGACAGTCTGATGTGGAATTACAAAATAAGAGCCTCCCAAATCTCATAAATAAGCTGCTGAATCTCTACTTTCAAAAATATATATTAAAAAAGTTATAGATTGCACAGGCCACTTTCACCTCAGATTGACGGTACACCTTGCCACAATCTCAGCTGCATCGTTTCAGGACAGTCTGATATGGAATTACAAAATAAGAGCCTCCCAAATCTCATAAATAAGCTGCTGCATCTCTACTTTCAAAAATCTATAAAAATAAAAGTTATAGTTTGCACAGACCACTTTCACCTCAGATTGAGAGTACACCTTGCCACAATGTCAGCTGCATCGTTTCAGGACAGTCTGATTTGGAATTACAAAATAAGAGCCTCCCAAATCTCATAAACAAGATGCTGCATCTCTACTTTCAAAAATCTATAAAAATAAAAGTTATAGATTGCACAGACCACTTTCACCTCAGATTGAGAGTACACCTTACCACAATGTCAGCTGCATCGTTTCAGGACTATCTGATGTGTAATTACAGAATAAGAGCCCCCCAAATATCATAAATGAGATGCTGCATCTCTACATTCAAAAATCTATAAAAATAAAAGTTATAGATTGCACAGACCAATTTCACCTCAGATTGAGAGTACACCTTACCACAATGTTAGCTGCATCGTTTCAGGACTATCTGATATGTAATTACAGAATGAGAGCCCCCCCCAAATATCATAAATGAGATGCTGCATCTCTATTTTCAAAAATCTATAAAAATTAAAGTTATACATTGCACAGACCACTTTCACCTCAGATTGAGAGTACACCTTGCCACAATGTCAGCTGCATCGTTTCAGAACAGCCTGATGTGGAATTACAAAATAGGAGCCTCCCAAATATCAAAAAAGCTGCTGCATCTCTACTTTCAAAAATCTATAAAAATAAAAGTTATACATTGCACAGACCACTTTCACCACATATTGAGAGTACACCTTCCCACAATATCAGCTGCAACGTTTCAGGACTGTCTGATGTGGAATTACAAAATAAGAGCCCCCCCAAATACCATAAATGAGATGCTACATCTCTATTTTCAAAAATCTATAAAAATTAAAGGTATAGATTGCACAGACCACTTTCACCTCAGATTGAGAGTACACCTTGCCACAATGTCAGCTGCATCGTTTCAGGACTATCTGATGTGTAATTACAGAATAAGAGCCCCCCAAATATCATAAATGAGATGCTGTATCTCTACATTCAAAAATCTAGAAAAATAAAAGTTATAGATTGCACAGACCAATTTCACCTCAGATTGAGAGTACACCTTACCACAATGTCAGCTGCATCGTTTCAGGACTATCTGATATGTAATTACAGAATAAGAGCCCCCCAAATATAAATGAGATGCTGCATCTCTTTTCAAAAATCTATAAAAATTAAAGTTATACATTGCACAGACCACTTTCACCTCAGATTGAGAGTACACTTTACCACAATATCAGCTGCATCGTTTCAGGACTTTCTGATGTTTAATTACAAAATAAGAGCCTCCCAAATCTCAAAAGAGCTGCTGCATCTCTACTTTCAAAAATCTATAAAAATAAAAGTTATACATTGCACAGACCACTTTCACCACATATTGAGAGTACACCTTCCCACAATATCAGCTGCAACGTTTCAGGACTGTCTGATGTGGAATTACAAAATAAGAGCCCCCCCAAATACCATAAATGAGATGCTACATCTCTATTTTCAAAAATCTATAAAAATTAAAGTTATAGATTGCACAGACCACTTTCACCTCAGATTGAGAGTACACCATCCTACAATGTTAGCTGCATCGTTTAAGAACAGTCTGATGTGGAATTACAAAATAAGAGCCTCCCAAATCTCAAAAATAAGCTGCTGCATCTCTACATTCCAAAATCTATAAAAATCAAAGTTGTAGATTGCACAGACCCCTTTCACCGCAGATTGAGAGTACACCTTCCCACAATATCAGCTGCATCGTGTCAGGACTGTCTGATGTGGAATTACAAAATAAGAGCCTCCCAAATATCATAAATGAGATGCTACACCTCTATTTTCAAAAATCTATAAAAATTAAAGTTATACATTGCACAGACCACTTTCACCTCAGATTGAGAGTACACCTTACCACAATGTTAGCTGCATCGTTTCAGAACAGTCTGATGTGGAATTACAAAATAAGAGCCTCCCAAATCTCAAAAATAAGATGCTGCATCTCTACATTCCAAAATCTATAAAAATAAAAGTTGTAGATTGCACAGACCACTTTCACTGCAGATTGAGAGTACACCTTCCCACAATATCAGCTGCATCGTGTCAGGACTGTCTGATTTAGAATTACAAAATAAGAGCCCCCAAAATATCATAAATGAGATGCTACACCTCTATTTTCAAAAATCTATAAAAATTAAAGTTATACATTGCACAGACCACTTTCACCCCAGATTGAGAGTGCACCTTACCACAATGTCAGCTGCATCGTTTCAGGACAGTCTGATGTGTAATTACAAAATAAGAGCCCCCCAAATATCATAAATGAGATGCTACATCTCTATATAAAAAAATCTATAGAAATTAAAGTTATACATTGCACAGACCACTTTCACCACATATTGAGAGTACACCTTCCCACAATATCAGCTGCAACGTTTCAGGACTGTCTGATGTGGAATTACAAAATAAGAGCCCCCCCAAATATCATAAATGAGATGCTACATCTCTATTTTCAAAAATCTATAAAAATTAAAGGTATAGATTGCACAGACCACTTTCACCTCAGATTGAGAGTACACCTTGCCACAATGTCAGCTGCATCGTTTCAGGACTGTCTGATGTGGAAATACAAAATAAGAGCCTCCCAAATCTCATAAATAAATTGCTGCATCTCAAAAATAAAAAATATATAAAAATAGAAGTTTTAGATTACACAAACCCATTCCACCTTTTATTACCCATTTCTGTGTTGTTTTTGAGGTTTGTGTTCTTGAGTGTTTGCTGCTAAAAAGCTAATTTTTAGTTTCATCTGACCATAGAAGCCAGTCCCATTTGAGGTTCCAGTAATGTGTGATATCTGAATATGCTTTAGTTTGTTTTTGGATGAGCTAGAATAATTTTTCTTGTAACCCTCCTAAACAACATGTGTTGATGTAGGTTCTGTTTGACAATTTTTTTGTAAGGTTTTCTGAGACTAACTATTTTCTGCAATTCTCCAGCTGTGATCCTTGGAGAGTCTTTAGCCACTCAACTCTCCTTCTCACCATGCATTAGGACGAAATAGACATACATCCTCTTCCTGGCAGATTTGTAACATTTTATGTTGATTGAAAATTCTTAATTATTGCCCTGATGGTGGAAATGATCCACTTCACCAATTTGTGAATCTCAATTATCAGCAAAAGATAATTTTCGTTCATCAGAAATATATTCTTTGGTTTTTCTCATTGAGATGGATGATTGATGGAATTTGAGCTTTGTTTACCCTCCTCTTTATATTTTTGTGAAACAGGTAGCCATGGCTGGATAATTTCATGTTTATAATCTTGCTGGAGTGCTCAAAAATATATATACCTCATTTTTGCTATATGGAATGCAAAAACTTTTAAATTCAGTATATTAAAACTGCTCAGAATGCAGATATAACCTAAGGTTTTTTTCTGTATTGTGAGCAGTATTGAGATACTGAGCTTCAAAGTTTTTGCAGAGTGTCATCTGTGTAAATGCAAACTGTTTACTTAGATGTTTTAAAACATAAAACTAGTGTTGTAACAATGTTGTCGTTATAGTGTTCCTGTGGCTCAAGTGGTAGAGCTTTGCATTAGCACTGCAAGGCTGTGGGTTTGATTCCCAAGGAACACATGTTAGGTAAAAAAAAATGTTAGCCTGAATGCAATGTAAGTTGCTTTGGATAAAAGTATCTTCTAAATGCATACATTTAATTTTTAATTTTAAAATTAAAATGTATATTTAATGTATTCATGACATTTATTTTATATTTAAAAATTCTCTCCGGACATCAGTATGGCTAAAATAACATGCAAACATTTATTATTGTAATTGAGACCAAATAAATTAAATTGTTCTAACTGAAAATAACTCCAATAGCTACAGCAAAACACACAAAAAGACTGTAATTCCCAGGATTTTGGGCGGCTTTAATTGACAACATCATCAATAAAATAGTCGATCTTGAGGTTTCTAACAAAC
The DNA here is from genome assembly GCF_963082965.1 of Carassius carassius. Lineage (NCBI taxonomy): Eukaryota > Metazoa > Chordata > Actinopteri > Cypriniformes > Cyprinidae > Carassius > Carassius carassius. The sequence goes on from NC_081786.1 coordinate 12,248,475, forward strand.
ATCAACTTGTGAAATTATTTATGTCCCGGGCCGGCAATACCACGACTGAGGTGTCCTTGAGCAAGGCACTGACCCCCAACTTCTCCCTGGGCGCAGCAGCATAAATGATGACCACTGCTCCGGGTGTGTGTTCACATTGTGTGTGTGTGTGTGTGTTCACTGCTGTGTGTGTGCACTTTGGATGGGTTAAATGCAGAGTACGAATTCTAAGTATGGGTCACCATACTTGGCTGTATGTCACTTCACTTTCTTTCACTTTATTTCTCTACACTGATTTACAGTTTTTTAGCGCTCTCCTCATCGCGCCGCAGTTCAGCGACATGACAAAGAGAGATGATCCTGATTGGTCCTCTTTTCTTAAAAAAAAAAAAAAAAAAAAGTCCCAAAATGTAAACAACTTTAAAAAGGAATATCACAAAATGTAAACAAGTTGTCCCAAAATATGAATATGAGAATAAGAAAAATGTCAGATAGTACTTTATAATGCCATATTTCAAAGAGCGCAAAATCGTAACGTTAATAAGTTCCTGTCAGGCACTTGTGAGACCAGCCAACCATCTTGAGGGCATCAACGCCCACTACAGTACGATTGACATTTCGCAACAATATTGCTGCATCAGAGTAAACACATAAAAATCGTAGGGTTGCACGAGGACTGGAAGGATGTCGAAGCAAGACAGAGGGTGACTGCAAATTTTATTACATAATAGAGTTCCTCTGCTAAATTGCTATATTTTGGTTGGACATTTAAGCAAAATTACTTGAATCGACAGTGACGGTGTTTGCTATCCACCATTAGCAAAATTAATGATCAACCAATTGAGTAGCACTATTCAGTCATTTATATATATATATATATTTATATATACCATTTTACTGTGATGTCTCAGTTAATGCAATACTTTATTTTAAATTTAGGACGTTTTACTAGGACACTCGTAAGATCAATCAATTGCTGAAACTGATGATGCTCGTTGACGCTATCATGTAAAAATAATCACGGTGATGATAACTTTGAAAACTGATGTCATGGTTATGTTTTGAGCACTGTATAGGCCTAAAGCAGAAACATATGTTTTAATCGCAAGTTTTCATCATACTGACACTTTGGATTTTCTCCCAGAGTGTGCTCATTCAGGGTGTTTGGGGTGAGTAATTTTTTATTTTTTTTTTTATTTTACTATCCATCCATAAAAATGCAGTTCAATAACTGTGTCCAACAACTATGTTTTTAACTGTATTAATGGACTTTTTTCCTTTATAGAACAAAACCAAACTTGTATCAATTGAGGAAATTGTGGAGTCAGTTGAAATCCTGACAAAAAATGTCATCAAATTTGATGATAATGTGACACGAAAAGACGGCTTTTGAGGACAGGTGTGCAGTGCACATACCATTCCTAACACCAAAAACAATCGCTATAGACTTCTTAGAGCATTTCGTAAGGTGAGCACTTCTTTGTTTCACTAAAAGGTTTTCAAAACCAGACTCCTGACACAAATGGTTATTAAAATTACAGTTAAAATATGATTACACACACACACACACACACACACTTTTATGTATAAATATGTATATACATATACATTTATCCTGTTGATGGCAGTCTACAGTGATAGTTGTTATGTAGTGTTTTTTACACCATCTTTTAAGGTTTAAAAATGTATCAGTTACATGCAGTTTTATATTTTTACTAGTGAAATTATAGAATTTTCAGATTCATAGACAAAGTCAGAGGTTGACATGTCTGAACCAGTTAGTCATCCTTTTTGGTTCTGACATCTGTTTCATCTACAACTTCCTACCTTGTAAAGCCAACTTTTTCTATCTTTCTTTAAAAGCACCAGCCAGATTCGTCCTCATCTCCAGTGACATGCAAGGACAGTGGAAGTACTGCTGGAGATGAAAGACGCGAGTCTTCTGAACCAGTTAGTCAATCTTTTTGGTACCGACATCTTTTTCATGTAATACTTCCTACGTTGTAATAACAATATTTTCTGTCTTTCTATAAAAGCAGCAGCCAGAATTGTCCCCATATACAGTGCCATCCGAGGACAGTGGAAGTGCTGCTGGAGATGAAAGACGCGAGTCTTCTGAACCAGTTAGTCAACCTTTTTGGTACCGACATTTTTTTCATGTAAGACTTCCTACATTGTAATAACAGTATTTTCTGTCTTTCTGTAAAAGCACCAGCCAGATTCGTCCCCATCTCCAGTGCCATCCGAGGACAGTGGAAGTGCTGCTGGAGATGAAAGACGCAAGTCTTCTGAACCAGTTAGTCAACCTTTTTGGTACCGACATCTTTTTCATGTAATACTTCCTACGTTGTAATAACAATATTTTCTGTCTTTCTATAAAAGCAGCAGCCAAAATTGTCCCCATATACAGTGCCATCCGAGGACAGTGGAAGTTCTGCTGGAGATGAAAGACGCAAGTCTTCTGAACCAGTTAGTCAACCTTTTTGGTACCGATATCTTTTTCATGTAATAATTCCTACGTTGTAATAACAGTATTTTCTGTCTTTCTATAAAAGCAGCAGCCAGAATCATCCCCATATACAGTGCCATCCGAGGACAGTGGAAGTGCTGCTGGAGATGAAAGACGCGAGTCTTCTGAACCAGTTAGTCAACCTTTTTGGTACAGTCATCTTTTTCATGTAATACTTCCTACGTTGTAATAACAATATTTTCTGTCTTTCTATAAAAGCAGCAGCCAGAATCATCCCCATATACAGTGCCATCTGAGGACAGTGGAAGTGCTGCTGGAGATGAAAGACGCGAGTCTTCTGAACCAGTTAGTCAACCTTTTTGGTACCGACATCTTTTTCATGTAATACTTCCTACGTTGTAATAACAATATTTTCTGTCTTTCTATAAAAGCAGCAGCCAAAATTGTCCCCATATACAGTGCCATCCGAGGACAGTGGAAGTGCTGCTGGAGATGAAAGATGTGAGTCTCCAGGCCAAGTAAGTTATCACTGTTTGTGATTCATTTAAAGTAGTTCAGGGTATTTGAGGCCACTAGGTCTGTCTGGTAATTGAAACGTTTCTGATCCAAATACCTTTGACATTCAGGAGAGTTTTTCACAGTATTTAGAAACTTTAGAAAGACAATGGTCCACTTCAGGGTTATAATCGTTATGGTTTCACATGATAATAAAGGTTCAGTCTGTGATTTCTCAAAGTCATATTTTCTCAAATTTTGGTTCCTGTGGCTCAGTGGTAGAGCATTTTGTTAGCAAATGTCATAGGTTAAATTCCCAACATACAGTACAGACCAAAAGTTTGGACACACCTTCTCATTCAAAGAGTTTTCTTTATTTTCATGACTATGAAAATTGTAGATTCACACTGAAGGCATCAAAACTATGAATTAACACATGTGGAATTATATACATAAAAAAAGTGTGAAACAACTGAAAATATGTCATATTGTAGGTTCTTCAAAGTAGCCACCTTTTGCTTTGATTACTGCTTTGCACACTCTTGGCATTCTCTTGATGAGCTTCAAGAGGTAGTCACCTGAAATGGTCTTCCAACAGTCTTGAAGGAGTTCCCCGAGAGATGCTTAGCACTTGTTGGCCCTTTTGGCTTCTGTCTGCGGTCCAGCTCACCCCTAAACCATCTCGATTGGGTTCAGGTCTGGTGACTGTGGAGGCCAGGTCATCTGGCGCAGCACCCCATCTCTCTCCTTGTTGGTCAAATAGCCCTTGATGCCTTCAGTGTGACTCTACAATTTTTATAGTCATGAAAATAAAGAAAACTCTTAGAATGACAAGGTGTGTCCAAACTTTTGGTCTGTACTGTACATACATATTGTTAAAAACGAAGTAAAAAAAAAAGTAAAGCCTGAATGCACTGTAAGTAGCTTTGGATAAAAGTGTCTGCTAAATGCATAAATGTTAAAACGTTGATGAACACTATTATTATATTTAAAATCAATCCAAACAAACACATATTCCCTTTATTGCTTCACCTTTAAAAGACATGAAAATGTAAAGCAGTTGTTGAAGTAACTTTGTCACAGCTGAAGTGGACCAATATAATGCTTTAAAAAAATGAAGTCCCCCCCATCCACTGTTCTGATTGAACACGAGTTTGTAAAATAGCTTTTTTTTCTGACCCTTTAATTTTTTTTCATATGAATTAAAATAATAATGTTATTTTATAACTATATTTTTGAAGTAATTCGTTTATTTTTGTAATGTCACTTTACATTTTTGATGTTTGAATTACTACAAGTATTTGTATTCAGGTTTGACAATATTAATAACACAAAAACTGTTTTAGAATTAAACTACATAGTTTTGTTTGGAATATTGATTGGAACCATAAATTGATAAATTAATAAAGAAGAAATAGTTATTGAAATTTTGCGCATCCATGTTAAAAAAATGCACATGGACAAGTGAACAGTCCAAATGTGTCCCCCAAATAAGCAGCACCATCTTAAGCAACAGACAAATAATTAAGTTTTTATAGTACAGATTAAACTTTCACACGTAACACATAAGTAGTTTAGTGTAGATGATCGTTTTTAAAAAACTATTTTTTCTTCATGGCAAACCATTAACATTGTACTTTTTCCATTAGGGCTTCATGATTAGTGAATCAGATGAAGACGGGTTCGTCAAAATCTGTGTGCCTAAGAACCCCTCCTTCTTTTTCATTGACAAGAGTGAGTGGGATAACTTGATAAAGAAGAGGGAAAAAAGAGGCTTTGCAGGACTTCAATGGACCACAGTAATTTCCAAAGGGCTGAGGACAATACATCCATACTGTTCATTTGCTTTTAAAAGACACAGACTGAAAGGATTGGGTTCGAAACAAACCAGCCCAGAATTTTCATGTCTTGCCTACTGCCGATTTGAAGATTGTCCAATCACTGTTACAGTGACTGTGGATAGTGACAAGGACCTTAAAGCACGCCCACGAGCAATGTTTCTAGAGAACATAGCCAAAATACCGGAGGATGTAATGGAGTCCGGCTGTAGAGATGTTGCTCCGAGTCGCAATGTCTTGAAAAACATTTCATGGGAAGCCCGTAAGTCAAGCCGCCAACACAGCAATGAAATAATCAGCCTTCAAATAATGCTACAAAAGAGAACAAACAGTCCAGATGAGGTACTCCAGAAAGTGATGCTACACCCAAAAGGGGTCCTGCTGTGGTCAAAAAGGAGTATACACATATATCAGGAACGATGCCAGGAGGACATAATTTATCTAGATGCGACTGGAAGCATAATGAGGAGAGAGACAGGATCACCTCCATTCTATGTATATGAGTTGGTGGTCAGAAATCCACACAAAACCTCATCTCCATTTCCTGTTGCCACGTACCTTACTTGCGACCACACCACAGCCTCAGTTTTGTATTTTCTTGAGGCATTTCTAACAGACGTGGCAAGGTGGTTTGGAAGGAAGGGTATGCGGTCACCTGTCATGGTCATTTGTGATGGGTCAATTGTGTTAATGCAGGCTATATGCATGGCATTTGCAAAAAAAAACCTGACTGACACAATAAACCACTATTACAACATTGCAAGTGGAAAAGGGAAACCGGAAGATTTTGATGTGCCAGTTCTGCATAGATGCCTCAGCCATGTGATGAAGAATGCAAAGGAAATGTGCAGAAAGTAGTAAGCAGAATGTATTATTACTACAAAATCCTTGTAGTATATATTAAAAAAATATATTATGAAATTTGTCTGCATTAAGTACATTTCTAATAAGTAACGTAATATCCATAAATGCTGTCATGTTAGTTTTTAAAAATTCAAATTCAATTATGATATTACTTTCCTCAGTGCAACAAACCACTACCACCTGGCAATGCATGTCTTTGGTGCCCTCACAACTGCAAGCACTTTAAAAGAACTGGATGACATGGTTCAAAGTGCTACAGTTGTCTTCTCCAGTCCATGCTGTGGTGCAAGTGTTGAGAAGCACTTCAAGAACCTGCAATCGTGGCTGCAGAAAAAAGGGACTCCATTGGATGAGACTACCAAGTCTAGGGGTGACGCAGAGGACTTGAAGGTAAATGTTAGATCTATCATCTGATCTTCCTGATCTATCTATCTATCTATAGGACATGGTAATTGTCAAAAAGGTCAAAGTGAGAACTTTTATTATTTTATTATGTTGGGGAATTTACAGTTAAAACCCAAGGACCAGATATTTGGCAATGAAGACCAGGAGTCAGAGATGAGTTCAATTAATAATAATAATTTTATTTGAAGAAAATAGTTTGCAATTTCATCAGCAGAAGTCAGCTTCAATACTCTCGACGGAGTTCGTAGGCCGCCCCCCGTACAATACAAAATCAACCACAATGTCAGCAGAAACTATTCTTCTGTACAGAACATAGGTGCTGACACACACACATACAGTACACACAAAGTCCATATATACAATTCAAGGTTCTCTAGCACTGGCAAGTCTCTTATCACTACGGTTGGATACACACATATAATAGGCCGACATTAGAACCGGCAGCCATATCACCCTGGAGCCCAAGACCGGTTTCCCACTGAAGCTAAGCAGGGCTGAGGCTGGTCAGTACCTGGATGGGAGACCTCCTGAGAAAACTAGGTTGCTGCTGGAAGAGGTGCTAGTGAGGCCAGCAGGGGGTGCTCACCCTGTGGTCTGTGTGGGTCCTAGCGCCCCAGTGTAGTGATGGGGACACTATACTGTCAACAAGCACCGTCCTTCGGATGAGACGTTAAACCGAGGTCCTGACTCTCTGTGGTCATTAAAAATCCCAGGATATATTTCGAAAAGAGTAGAGGTGTGACCTCGGCATCCTGGCTAAGTTCGCCCATTGGCCTCTGACCATCATGGCCTCCTAACAATCCCCATGTCTACTGATCGGCTTCATCACTCTGTCTCCTCTCCACCAGTAAGCTGGTGTGTGGTGGGCGTTCTGGCGCACTATGGCTGCCGTCGCATCATCCAGGTGGATGCTGCACACTGGTGGTGGATGAGGAGATACCCCCAGACTCTGTAAAGCGCTTTGAGTGCCTAGAAAAGTGCTATATAAATGTAATGAATTATTATTATTATTAATCTTGAGGAATAGAAATACAGGATAGAACAGGATTCACAGTTCTACATTTCTTTTTGTCCCTCGCAGCGCACGTAGAGGAAGGGCCTCCCCTGACCCTTTTAGCTGACCTTGTGACCCTAGGAGAAGGAATACACTCACATATGCTCCTGTCTGTTTCTTCTAAACACTTCTAAAAGGGAAAATAATATATCTGTGTAAGCAGCATGCATCTATCTATACGTATATAGATGGCTTTTTACTTATTTAGTTAAATCATACAACAATCTTGGAGGTTAAATACTGATCAAACACTTGATTAATAATTACACAATATTAATGAGATAATATATATATATATATATATTGAAGAAAGGATATGATCAGCGGCATCCACTCAATCCTCTCCTTCAATTATTATTTTGGTTATTGGACTAAGGAGGACATACTGGTAACCACAAAGACTGTTGTCTTCTCTTGAAATGTGGCAAATGTGACAAGTACTACAATTTACAGTTATTATCAGTTAGTTTGGAGAATTTCTTAAATCATTATTAATATTGCAAACCAGTAAGTGCATATCTCAAAACAATTTGTACAAACAGCATTCAACAATGGATTACTTGTCCATGGATTAATCTCTCAAAAGTAAGTATTTGTGTCAAGAAATAGACCATTGACATGATAATGACAAACCCTTTTGTCATTGTTCACAAATGTCAAAAATGCATCAGTCTGTCATAATGCCAGTCTGTCAAAGCACGGTTTCCTTATGTCTGTGTTCCTGTGGCTCAGTGGTAGAGCATTGCATTAGCAGCGCAAAAGGTTGTGGGTTCGATTCCCATGGAGTACACATGTTAGGTTAAAAAAATTATAATGATTTGTTAGCCTGAATGCACTGTAATCAACTTTGGATAAAAGCATCTGGTAAATGTGCAGATGTAAACTATGGTTTGGTTTCCACTGAAAATGCACAAGGCTGAGTTTCTTATGTATGGAATATATACATTTCAACAGCCCAAATTTACACATTACTGCATGTGCGATAATAATTACAAGACAATGGACAGGATTCAAAATTCTGCTGTACTGTACTTGTGGTCTGACCATAAAAATGCATTACAATGTCATTGTGATAGAAAATTAAAAGACTTGAAACCAGTGGAGAAAAAGATAAAATAACAGAGGGTAAACACACACAAAAAAACCTTGTGCATGCAGTGTAATTTTAATAGAGAACCAGTATAATATTTTTGGATCATCATTACAAAAAACAATTTATAATGTAGAAAACAGCAAACAGTTGTGCACAGTCAGTAAAATGGTTGTACAAAAGTGGTCACAATTTGTTTAGAGTAGTGAGAGATTGCTTTTATGATGATGTGCACAAGATACTATATGATGTGGAGGTTGAACAAGTAGTTTTGAAAATTTCATTTCTGATCTGAAAATGCTCCAAAGCATCTGAGAAAAACTGCAAAACACCTCTAATAACACATTGTTGCATTCTTTTTAGGATATTACAGGAAGCAACAGATTTGCAAAACGTTGCAATGCAATTATTTCTAATGCCCCACTGGACAAGCATGGAGAGGTCAATGTGTACCAATGCAAAGGGCTTATTGATCACCTCAAGAAATACGTTCTGCCATTTGCTGGATTATGGACCGGGATAATGCTAGGTTTGTCATATAACTATGTCACATTTCCCTTTTTGGACAGAAATATCAGACGATTGTTTTCTGACAATTAAAAAAAAATTATTTTTTTTAAATACAAAGGTGACCTTGGACGACATGGGACAGGACCACAGTATAAGCAGTGCTCCAGGAGATACAATGCCCTGAGAAAGCTTACAAGACAAGTAATTATATAGTTTGTACAATTACAGTAAATTGTGACACAACTCTTATTTTTTCGTACAGCTAAATTATGTTTTCACCTGTCTTTGTATCCTTTCTCAGAACATTACACAGGACAACAAAACTCAAGGAGTAATGGAAAAGAGTCAGTGGGACTTGAAACATATTCGTTTTACTTCTGGCCGGCTCACCAGGCTTGATGACTTTGTAGCCCAGTATCGGATTAGCCACACTGCACTCCTGAAGGAGTATGAGGACTCCGAAAGAGTTTTCCGAAGGAAGGTTAGAATATTTTGGAAAGGACTATAACAGGAGAATTACATGTAGTGTGTCATTCCATTCTATGCTTTGATATGTAAACCATATCTACAAATCCCTTACTTTATGTAGACTTACAGAGTAGAAAAAGAAATATGGAAAGAAAAGCAACAGAAAAAACGGGGAAGATATGTCTCAGCAATTCCCAAGCCTTTCCATTTCAAGACATCAAAAAAGAAGGTATAGAGACAATGTAATGCTTTCATGCATTCTACAGAAATAAATGAAATTCATAATCTTCACATAACATAACAGTCCTAATTCTTATGCACCAATGGAAATTTCATCCACTCCAAAAAAAAACAAAAACAAATTGATTTAAAAGAGAAACAGAAGCACTGTTTCATGAGGCTACTTAAAAATCTGATCTGTTTTTAAACTGTTGATAGTCCTCAGTGTCTGAGGGTCCCATTGGAAAACAAATCTCGCCACCACAGCTAAGGTCATCCCTGGAGGGGGACCATGAAAACATTGTTGACAACAAGGCAAAGACAACAGCAACCCCACAGGATCAAGTAAGAATACTTTCTTTTATCAAATGTTCATACTCATAGTATTACCTTTTAAATGTTCTAGTTTGATTGAATATTTTAAAGAATAAAAACAGTAGTTAAAATAAAAAATCTTATTGAAACACATTACCTTTCTGTTTAACTGTCTTTTATGTTTGGTTGAAATTTGTAGCTCACCTCTTTGTGGAAAAGGAGAGACACTGGTTTGTGTAGGGATCACAGAAACCACAACCTCAAAGTAACATCATTTATCATTCATCACAGTGAACTTTGTACACTTCGGCCACACCAGTGGCTAAATGGCGAGGTACAGCATACATTTATTTTTTATATTTAAAATAAGCTTAAGTAACTTTTCATAACTATAAACCTGTATATAAAATTATAAATATACTATAAAATAAAGGTCCATCTTTCATACATAACTGTAAAGAATGTAGTGCAGGAATATTGAGTAGATCTACATTACCACGTCATCTACCACGATTAACAAATATGGACACAACAAATCTGAAAGTAAAATTCCATGTAGGACTGCCTATTAGGGGACAAAAAATAACAGAATGAAATTAGACTCATTAAGAACTACAAATTAACAAGGACAAATAGTAAAGAGCTACTAAATAATTACATACTCACCACAAAAAAACATAAACAAAACCAAATTAAACCCTGTGTCTTGTAACGATACATTGATCTTTAAATGCACAAAACGATCAGTCTGCTTACTCTGCTAGAACCTGAAAAGTATTTATATAGTTTTTTTTACCTCTTCATTCATGTCCAAACTGTTCTAAGCACGTCCTCCTGAGCATGTTCTCAAGTAGGCATGTGATGCGTTGTCTTGCATTATGGCAGATCACAGACTTAAAAGTTAATATATCAAAACTTATTTTTTTGTAATATGCATTACTAAGGATTTCATTTGGACAAATTTAAATCCGATTTTCTCAGTATTTTCAAATTCTAACAAACCATAAATTAATGGAAAGCTTATTTATTCAGCTTTCAGATGATGTGTAAATATTTTAAACAATTTAGCCTTATGACTGCTTTTATGGTCCAGGGTAACATATGGATAAATACTGTGTGGTTCTTTATAGCCTGTGTTTATGTGTGTATAAATTGCAATATTGAAATGGTTAAATTGAAACACAGTTACTCATTTTGAGATAAAAGTACAAATTGCTGCAAATGTTACATAGAAAATAGCATTTTTATATTGTAAATAATAATAAGACAAATATTTATACTAGATAGAACAATGATGTGATCAATGGTTTGTAAATGTTGTACTCTTAATGTATAACACTAATTTTCTAAAAAATATGCAATTGTTTTCCATAGATAATTGAAGCCCTGTTTCATATTGCTGCCAGTGAGCTAGAGATCGGGAATTCCATTTACATTCTTAATCACTACGTAGCAGGTGTGATTCTGTTTGGGGAAAAACCTCAGCTTGCCTGGCAAAAATTGTCAAAGGTAGTTATGGTGGACTGACTATAGTATGGATATGCAATTTTGTGTGTATGTGTTTCCAAAGACCAATATTATATATCTTAAGTATTATAGAACCTAACCTAGCCTAACCCTAACCACATGCAGAATTATGGTTAATGTCATAATATTTTTAAAAGGCAAATTTACTTAATAATTGCAAAGCTGATATAATGTTTGTGTTCTTTGGTAGATTAACTTGAACAATTACCAGGGAATTGTTTCTTTTGTGAACATTGACAATGTCCATTGGAAGTTTCTGGTGAGTAGGTGAATAACTTCATTTTATCATTACCAAATCTGGATCTACTCAGTATTAGTAGCTGTTGTTTCCCCTTATCATTTTCAGTTCATAAATGCGGTCAACCACACAGTGTACCTGGTAGACCCATCAAAAAGTCCCACAGAGAAAGATGACTCAATTCATGCTGCCCAAAAACTCAGGTATTCTTTATGTAACTCATTGTCACATCCTTAAGCCACATCCTATGGCTATGTGAATGCAGTTGCACAGAATTTTCTATATTTATTTACCTAACCACTAACAAAGTTTTAATGACTTTGTCTACTGTTATTACACATCTAAAGGTTTTGCTTTCACGGCATAGAATGTGTACAAGTTGTTGATATTGGTGGGACATTTCTCATTAACTTTAGATATAGCTTAAATACAACTTTATTTTCATTAAACATTACAAGTAAATAATAATACAAGTACTTGGTAACAAAATACAATTTAGCATTTGCAAAATTCCAAATAGTGGTTTTGTGCTACTATTATAATAATATATAAATAATATTTATATTATATATAAATCATCATTAAATAAATAACTGAACAGTAAATACACACAGCAGGTGAAAAAAATATGGATAGATAGCTCATCGAAAACAACAAACATCGATTGTTGTGAAGATGTTCAGTTGCTGGGGATACTAAAGATACATTTTAATATATTTGCATTCACCACAGTGGTACACCAAAGAACCCAATAAGCATGCATAGACTGAAGTGTTTAAAAGATGTCATTATGTCATATTGCTATTTTTCCCATATCACAAGTAATTACTGACCAGGAGGACTAAAGGTTAAATGAATCAAATCACAATTGATGCAAACATTGTTTAGACTTTGTATGACTTTAAAGTAATACAATTATTTACATAATTTACATTCTGGACACTAAGAAAAAAACACTATAACACTATAAAAACACTATAATAATTAAGTTATAAACATATGTATATTAAACATTTGGAATAGACTAGTAATTTGATTTCAAATTTTATGTACTTTTTTCCTAATTAACACATATTTTAATTATACATCACACCTAGTGAGTACATACAAATGAGGAATACTCAACAAAGAAAAACAGAGTGGCTGAATATACAGTGGAAAGGAGGAGTTATGACACATCCAGTCCAGCAGGATGGCAGTAGCTGTGGCGTCATTGTTGTCTTGGTATGTGACATGTACTGTAATACCTCTCTCTCTCTTATCTTCTTTATATTAAGTAAATCTTTATGTGCCATTGTCTTATTTTTACTTGATTGTACAAAATGACAAGTAAAAGATTAGGGGAATTCTAGTTAAAAAAGCTGCCATATGCTGGAGTCTAACATATTACATGATGGTCTTATATCATTGATTTTTTTAGATGGCAAGGGAAATAATGAAAGCATTTCCAAATGTTCCCATTTTACAATTTGGAACTTCCAGAAAGGAAATGGCCAATGAACGAAAAATGATGGCTCTACAGATACTCAAAGCATCAGGTTTGTAAAACAAGTTCTTGTCTGCTGTGTGCTTAAATATATAATAAAATGCAGCTTCTCACATCTGACTCAAGTCAAAATTCAAATACACCAAGCAGAATTCAAGTATAACAAATCATTTATAAATTGAAGTTATTAGAGTTATTAGTAGAAAGGCATAGGCACACATTGTATCCATTGGCATTCTTATTAGGGGCCAAGCACCAAAGTTCTTATTCTTCTTTGTCCATTTCTTCCACTCGAGTCTATGGCAGCCCATAGAGCCACTTGCAGGAAAGTTGTCAAATTTGGTACACTGATAGAAGACAGTCTCAACACATTAACCAAAGCAAATTTGGAGTCTCTAACACCACCACTTTTCCAAATTTTTACTCATGATTATTATAAGAACTTTTAAGCCATAAGCCACAGAAGGAAATATTGGCTCATGCTGAGTCGAATGAATACCAAAATTGTTTCATTTTTTCGCTGATTTCTATTGTTCGAAAAACCTACTTGTTGGATTGTCTGATTTTCAGCAAAAATTTGCTCAGATCATCTTCAGAACATGCTGGCAAAAAATTTTGGCATTCAATTTTATTTGTCCAGCCATTATTGAATAAGACACGTACGAGATTTACGAAAAACATCTAAAAAAGGATGAGAGGCTATATCTCTGCAACGGTTTGGCAAATTGAGACTTTGTGTGTGTTATAACAAGTATGACCTAAGACTACCTGCAGTGTTTTGGTGTTGTCCCACCTAGTGGTCAAGAGATATGAAAAATACATATTGTTGCTTATAACTTCTGAAAGTAACTATGCATTAGTTAATGTTGAATACATATGTTTAACTAATTTAGTCAGCATGGACTAAGAATGAACAGTACTTTTACATAACTTATCAATTGTAGTAAGTTAAGCAATGGAACCGTTTTATAAAATGGTTAATAACAGTGTTGATTCCAGTGACATTGACTTACAAAATCAGTGTTTGTATGAAGTTGACTAATGTACTAATGGCACTTTGTTAACTATTAGTTTATAATAATCAAATAGTTTTTAAGTGATTTAAGTGATTGTACTTTACAATATACAGTGCCAGTCCAAAGATGGTAAACATCACTTTTTGAGTGGCTTTCTCTCTGGAAATGGAAACTCTCATGCTTACCAAGTCTGTTAAGCAGCTTGACAGTTAGATATGGTTATAATAAGAATGTCACTTTTCAGTTACAGTTACGGTATATTATAATCTTGCATTACCTACATCTAGGTCTCTCTACAATCAAGGGTAATCCATGGTAACAAAAATTTTAAGTTAACAACTGTGGAAAATAACAACTACAGATGCCAGATGACTATGCAGAGGCCTAAATACATGAAAGTATTTGATCTCCAATGTCATATAAACATATGTTCACCAAATTGAAGGGGATGTAAATGCACCGTTTGTCTACATGCCACCACCAATGTTGAAAAAACAAGTAACACACATTGTTATTGTCACTGGAGGTAAATTACTGTTTTGAAGCCTGATTTAAAGGCTGGATCGAGAGAAAAATTTGTTTGCGTTACTAATTTTTGTTTATATGAAAATTGCAGTGTTCGATGAAGCCGAAAACTGTTCCATGTGTTCCCTTAAAAAGCCTACTGGATCTGTGCATCGTTTCATAAATTGGGTGAGTTTGTTAACCACTAGATAAAGTGAAAAGCAATAGCAATATTAAACTGTAGCAGTTCCCTGATATTTCCAACTAATACATTTCTAGATCCAATGTGACACATGTGAAAGGTGGTACCATGAAAAGTGCCTGGGTATGGCCAAAGAAGACCTGGAACAGGCCAGAGCTAACACATGGTGCTCTTAAATTGTTTAATTAAAACAAACTTTATTCTTTTTCCTTTTTTTGAAGTGTGCAGTTGTTCTTTTAAATTGTTATTAATAGTTGTAAATGGTAAAATGTTTTTGATTAAATTGAGTATAAACACTGTTTTGTGAAAAATGTGAAAGAAAAGTCTAAATTATTATAACATTAAACATTTTTATGTGTGAAATTCAACATGATGTCTTTTTGTAGTTGATGTTGTACTCTTTATCTGAGTTGAAAATGGTATGTGGACCCTAGAACTTTTATTTTTATAGCTTTTTGAAAGTAGAGATGCTCAAATGTATAATCTGCATTTATTTTGTAAAATTCATCAGAGAGTCCTGAAACGACACGGATGACACTGTGTGAATGTGTACTCTCAATCTGAGGTTAATGTGGCCTGTGCAATCTATAAATTAAATTTATATACATTTTTGAAAATAGAGCAGCATCTCATTCATGAGATTTGGGAGGGGGGGGGGAGGCTCCTATATTGTAATTCCACATCAGACAGTTCTGAAACGACGCATCTGATTTTGTGTGAAGGTGTACTCTTAATCTGAGGTGAAAGTGGTCTTTGCAATCTATAAATTTTTTTAATATACATTTTTGAAAATAGAGATGCAGCATCTCATTTATGAGATTTGGGAGGCTCTTATTTTGTAATTCCACATCAGACCGTCCTGAAACGATGCAGCTGACATTGTGGCAAGGTGTATTCTCAATCTGAGGTGAAAGTGGTCTGTGCAATCTATAACTTTTATTTTTATAGATTTTTGAAAGTAAAGATGCAGCAGCTTGTTTATGAGATTTGGGAGGCTCTTATTTTGTAATTCCACATCAGACCGTCCTGAAACGATGCAGCTGACATTGTGGCAAGGTGTACTCTCAATCTGAGGTGAAAGTGGTCTGTGCAATCTATAACTTTTATTTTTATAGATTTTTGAAAGTAAAGATGCAGCAGCTTGTTTATGAGATTTGGGAGGCTCTTATTTTGTAATTCCACATCAGACAGTCCTGACACGATGCAGCTGATATTGTGGGAAGGTGTACTCTCAATCTGCGGTGAAAGTGGTCTGTGCAATCTATAACTTTTATTTTTATAGATTTTGGAACGTAGAGATGCAGCAGCTTATTTTTGAGATTTGGGAGGCTCCTATTTTGTAATTACACATCAGACTGTTCTGAAACGATGCAGCTGACATTGTGGGATGGTGTACTCTCAATCTGAGGTGAAAGTGGCCTGTGCAATGTATAACTTTAATTTTTATAGATTTTTGAAAATAGAGGTGTAGCATCTCATTTATGATATTTGGGGGGCTCTTATTTTGTAATTCCACATCAGACACTCCTGAAACGATGCAGCTGATATTGTGGGAAGGTGTACTCTCAATCTCAGGTGAAAGTGGCCTGTGCAATCTATAACTTTTTTTTCATAAACTTTTTTGAAAGTAGATGCAGCAGCTTTTTTTGAGATTTAGGAGGCTTTTATTTTGTAATTACACATCAGACAGTCCTGAAACGACGCAGCTGACATTGTGGGATGGTGTACTCTCAATCTGAGGTGAAAGTGGCCTGTGCAATCTATAACTTTAATTTTTATAGATTTTTGAATGTAGAGATTCAGCACCTCATTTATGATATTTGGTGGGGCACTTATTTTGTAATTACACATCAGACAGTCCTGAAACGATGCAGCTGACATTGTGGTAAGATGTACTCTCAATCTGAGGTGAAAGTGGCCTGTGCAATGTATAACTTTAATTTTTATAGTTTTTTGAAAATAGAGGTGTAGCATCTCATTTATGGTATTTGGGGGGCTCTTATTTTGTAATTCCACACCAGACAGTCCTGACACGATGCAGCTGATATTGTGGGAAGGTGTACTCTCAATCTGCGGTGAAAGTGGTCTGTGCAATCTATAACTTTTATTTTTATAGATTTTGGAACGTAGAGATGCAGCAGCTTATTTTTGAGATTTGGGAGGCTCCTATTTTGTAATTACACATCAGACTGTTCTGAAACGATGCAGCTGACATTGTGGGATGGTGTCCTCTCAATCTGAGGTGAAAGTGGCCTGTGCAATGTATAACTTTAATTTTTATAGATTTTTGAAAATAGAGGTGTAGCATCTCATTTATGGTATTTGGGGGGCTCTTATTTTGTAATTCCACACCAGACAGTCCTGACACGATGCAGCTGATATTGTGGGAAGGTGTACTCTCAATCTGCGGTGAAAGTGGTCTGTGCAATCTATAACTTTTATTTTTATAGATTTTTGAAAATCGATGAAGCATCTCATTTATGATATTTGGGAGGCTTTTATTTTGTAATTACACATCAGACTGTCCTGAAACGATGCAGCTGACATTGTGGCAAGGTGTACTCTCAATCTGCGGTGAAAGTGGTCTGTGCAATCTATAACTTTTATTTTTATAGATTTTTGAAAGTAGAGATGCAGCAGCTTATTTTTGAGATTTGGGAGGCTCCTATTTTGTAATTACACATCAGACTGTTCTGAAACGATGCAGCTGACATTGTGGCATGGTGTACTCTCAATCTGAGGTGAAAGTGGCCTGTGCAATCTATAACTTTATTTTTTATAGATTTTTGAATGTAGAGATGCAGCATCTCATTTATGATATTTGGGGGGCTCTTATTCTGTAATTACACATCAGACTGTTCTGAAACGATGCAGCTGACATTGTGGCAAGGTGTACTCTCAATCTGCGGTGAAAGTGGTCTGTGCAATCTATAACTTTAATTTTTATAGATTTTTGAAAGAAGATACAGCAGCTTATTTTTGAGATTTGGGAGGCTCCAATTTTGTAATTCCACATAAGACTGTTCTGAAACGATGCAGCTGACATTGTGGGATGGTGTACTCTCAATCTGAAGTGAAAGTGGCCTGTGCAATCTATATCTTTAATTTTTATAGATTTATGAATGTAGAGATGCAGCATCTCATTTATGATATTTGGGGGGGGGGGGCTCTTATTCTGTAATTACACATCAGATAGTCCTGAAACGATGCAGCTGACATTGTGGTAAGAAGTACTCTCAATCTGAGGTGAAAGTGGTCTGTGCAATCTATAACTTTTATTTTTATAGATTTTTGAAAGTAGAGATGCAGCAGCTTTTTTGATATTTGGGAGGCTCTTATTTTGTAATTACACATCAGAAAGTCCTGAAACGATGCAGCTGACATTGTGGTAAAGTGTACTCTCAATCTGAGGTGAAAGTGGTCTGTGCAATGTATAACTTTAATTTTTTTATAGATTTTTGAAAATAGAGATGCAGCATCTCATTTATGATATTTGGGGGGCTCTTATTCTGTAATTACATATCAGATAGTCCTGAAACGATGCAGCTGACATTGTGGTAAGGTGTACTCTCAATCTGAGGTGAAATTGGTCTGTGCAATCTATAACTTTTATTTTTATAGATTTTTGAATGTAGAGATGCAGCAGCTTATTTTTGAGATTTGGGAGGCTCCTATTTTGTAATTCCGCATCAGACTGTTCTGAAACGATGCAGCTGACATTGTGGCAAGGTGTACTCTCAATCTGCGGTGAAAGTGGTCTGTGCAATCTATAACTTTTATTTTTATAGATTTTTGAACGTAGAGATGCAGCATCTCATTTATGATATTTGGGGGGCTCTTATTCTGTAATTACACATCAGACTGTTCTGAAACGATGCAGCTGACATTGTGGCAAGGTGTACTCGCAATCTGCGGTGAAAGTGGTCTGTGCAATCTATAACTTTTATTTTTGTAGATTTTTGAATGTAGAGATGCAGCATCTCATTTATGATATTTGGGGGGGGGGGGGGCTCTTATTTTGTAATTACACATCAGACTGTCCTGAAACGATGCAGCTGCCTTTGTGGTGAGGTGTACTCTCAATCTGAGGTGAAAGAGGTCTGTGCAATGAATTACTTTAATTTTTATAGATTTTTGAAAATCGATGTAGCATCTCATTTATGATATTTGGGAGGCTTTTATTTTGTAATTACCCATCAGACTGTCCTGAAACGATGCAGCTGACATTGTGGCAAGGTGTACTCTCAATCTGCGGTGAAAGTGGTCTGTGCAATCTATAACTTTTATTTTTATAGATTTTTGAAAGTAGAGATGCAGCAGCTTATTTTTGAGATTTGGGAGGCTCCTATTTTGTAATTCCACATCAGACAGTCCTGAAACGATGCAGTTGACATTGTGGGATGGTGTACTCTCAATCTGAGGTGAAAGAGGTCTGTGCAATGAATAACTTTAATTTTTATAGATTTTTGAAAATCGATGTAGCATCTCATTTATGATATTTGGGAGGCTTTTATTTTGTAATTACCCATCAGACTGTGTTGAAACGATGCAGCTGACATTGTGGCAAGGTGTACTCTCAATCTGCGGTGAAAGTGGTCTGTGCAATCTATAACTTTTATTTTTATAGATTTTTGAAAGTAGAGATGCAGCAGCTTATTTTTGAGATTTGGGAGGCTCCTATTTTGTAATTCCACATCAGACAGTCCTGAAACGATGCAATTGACATTGTGGGATGGTGTACTCTCAATCTTGAGGTGAAAGTCGTCTGTGCAATCTATAACTTTTATTTTTATAGATTTTTTAATGAAGAGATGCAGCATCTTATTTATGATATTTGGGGGGGCTCTTATTCTGTAATTACACATCAGACAGTCCTGAAACGATGCAGCTGACATTGTGGTAAGGTGTACTCTCAATCTGAGGTGAAAGTGGTCTGTGCAATCTATAACTTTTATTTTTACAGATTTTTGAAAGTAAGTGCAGCAGCTTATTTATGATATTTGGGAGGCTCTTATTTTGTAATTCCACATCAGACTGTCCCAAAACGATGCAGCTGCGATTGTGGCAAGGTGTACTCTCAATCTGAGGTGAAAGTGGTCTGTGCAATCTATAACTTTTTTTAATATACATTTTTGAAAGTAGAGATGCAGCAGCTTATTTTTGAGATTTGGGAGGCTCCTATTTTGTAATTACACATCAGACTGTCCTGAAACAATGCAGCTGCCTTTGTGGTGAGGTGTACTCTCAATCTGAGGTGAAAGAGGTCTGTGCAATGAATAACTTTAATTTTTATAGATTTTTGAAAATCGATGTAGCATCTCATTTATGATATTTGGGAGGCTTTTATTTTGTAATTACCCATCAGACTGTGTTGAAACGATGCAGCTGACATTGTGGCAAGGTGTACTCTCAATCTGCGGTGAAAGTGGTCTGTGCAATCTATAACTTTTATTTTTATAGATTTTTGAAAGTAGAGATGCAGCAGCTTATTTTTGAGATTTGGGAGGCTCCTATTTTGTAATTCCACATCAGACAGTCCTGAAACGATGCAGTTGACATTGTGGGATGGTGTACTCTCAATCTTGAGGTGAAAGTCGTCTGTGCAATCTATAACTTTTATTTTTATCGATTTTTTAATGAAGAGATGCAGCATCTTATTTATGATTTTTGGGGGGGCTCTTATTCTGTAATTACACATCAGACAGTCCTGAAACGATGCAGCTGACATTGTGGTAAGGTGTATTCTCAATCTGAGGTGAAAGTGGTCTGTGCAATCTATAACTTTTATTTTTACAGATTTTTGAAAGTAAGTGCAGCAGCTTATTTATGATATTTGGGAGGCTCTTATTTTGTAATTCCACATCAGACTGTCCCAAAACGATGCAGCTGCGATTGTGGCAAGGTGTACTCTCAATCTGAGGTGAAAGTGGTCTGTGCAATCTATAACTTTTTTTAATATACATTTTTGAAAGTAGAGATGCAGCAGCTTATTTTTGAGATTTGGGAGGCTCCTATTTTGTAATTCCGCATCAGACTGTTCTGAAACAATGCAGCTGACATTGTGGCAAGGTGTACTCTCAATCTGAGGTGAAAGTGCCCTGTGCAATCTATAACTTTAATTTTTATAGATTTTTGAATGTAGAGATGCAGCATCTCATTTATGATATTTGGGGGGCTCTTATTCTGTAATTACACATTAGACTGTTCTGAAACGATGCAGCTGACATTGTGGTAAGGTGTACTCTCAATCTGAGATGAAAGTCGTCTGTGCAATCTATAACTTTTATTTTTATAGATTTTTGAATGTAGATGCAGCAGCATGCAGCTGACACTGTACTTTCTGTCTGAGGTGGAACCAGTCTGTGCATTCTAGAACTTTTATTTTTATAGCTTTTCGAATGTAGAGATGCAGCAAGCATATATTATTGTTCTTATTTTGTAATATGAGTATTAGAGGGTTTTTATATTTTGGTATTCAGCATCAGACAGTAACGGACTGTCTGTTGGGGGGGAAAGAGTAGCGTTCGCTGGAAGAGCACTGCATTCAGATCAGTTCTCTGACGGTATTACCATAATTTGCAGTTTATACGCGACCCTGGAAATAACGTGGCGGCTAGATTGACCGTGCTTTTCTACTTGGCGGCTGGCTTGACCGCAGTAGTATTCAGGTAGCGCAGATTATAGATAAATAGATAAATACATAGATATATATAGATAGATAGACTACATATATAGATAGATTAACAGACAGATAGATAGAGAGAGGTCGACCAACAGCGACCCAAACGCACTCACTTCCCCTACAGCACAAGCTTTTCAGCGCAGTTTCCATGGAACAGCACCCACATAAGCACCTGCCAAACACAGCGATACACACGCGGCTACGTTTGCAACAACATTTTCACCGGAGGACGAGATAAACGCTTAGAAACGTCCATATAGCAAACATGATGCCTTGTATTTCTAGATGACAAAGACAAAGTTTACCAGTACTACGACACTATGACAAAGGTTACCAATACTTATCTGAACCTAACGTCATGATCACTGCCACTAGATATATATGTGTACATATATATGTGTGTGTGTGTGTGTGTGTGTGTGTCGTTATTGTGCACTGCTGCTCGTAGACTAGCAGTGCTCATTGCTGCGATGCTAAATGATAGCAACTCACCAGGACACTTCACCAACTCTCCACTAATTCTCCTCGGACCATCCATAGGCTTTGACGGACATCAGTTCTTGGCAATTCCTCATTTGCCCTCTCACGACTGGCTCGATCGAAATTACACGGCTGCGGATCATACATGTTGGCTCTTGCCACCTCTTAGAGTTGTGACGTTCGCGAACGAACCGATTCTTTTGAACGGCTCATAAACATGAACGATGGGAGCCGAGTCGCGGCTGGAGGGGAGCCGTTCTTTCTGTCGTTCTTTTATCCTATGCGTGTTTCACACAGATGCACACAAATGAGCTCCTCCGCGAGACAGAACAGTTGTAGGGGGAGGGGCGCACCCAGCGCAGGCCAACCCTTTATAGCGTGATGATATTAGTTATTAGTTGTGCACGCATCCTTCACGTCCTTCACATCCTGCGTGCCTCTGTCATTGGGTAGGAGCGTTGAAAAAAAAGCTGTTTTGCACAGACATTTATTGCAGCCCACTTTGTTATTGTTCATTGACTTGAAGGGGCTGATGTTTGCAAAGTTTACAGTAGTAATTGTATGTAGACATTTCCATTTTATTTATTCTAACTTTAAATATTTTTTGTTTTCTATCAAAATGTTCTTGTGTGATAACAATGTTCTTGTGTGGAAGTGTTTGTAGTAAAAGCTGTTTTGCACATAAATTCATTGCAGCTGGCTTTCTTTTTGATGTTTATTCGTGAGTAGGTATTGTATGAATAACATAAGTCAACGTAGCTTTACACACACACACTTTGTACTAAAGGTAAATCCAAAATAGTGATGTCACTGTCTAAGCAGAGGGATTTGTGCAACCCTATGGAATATAGTCCACACATGACAAATGAGGTAATAATCAATATTTCAGAATAAGTTTTAATTATTTGACTACAAATCTCACCTCATCATTCTTCCCAGTGATTATTTCCAGGATAAACTGAGATGGCTCCAAGCTGGCTTCTTAAAACTGACTAAATATTTAAAAGAGCCAAAAGAGCCGTTCTTTTGAACGGCTCTTTGAAAGGAACGGATCGCGAAGATCCGGATCCCCTCAAAGAGCCATAAATCCCATCACTACCACCTCTTCCTCATCCCAGTCAGCCGCTATAGTTCTGATGCTGCGTTCCAGTCAGGTTTTTGAGCTCGTAATCACTATTTCATACCACTACTAACGACTTTGTACCGTTCCAGGCAAGTTACGCCAAACTTTCTGAGCGCAAGGAATTGTAACTAGATTATTTATTTTATTGCAACGTTGCATTGACCTAAAATCGTTTTTTCAACGTGTACCACTTGCATTAACACTGCATCCGTAGGCAGTATTATTCGTAGGGGCTGCCATCGTTGTTTCGCGTGCTGTGTGACCTCGGAACTCGGAGTACATCGATCTAGTACGAGACACGAGTTCATGGGTGCGAAGTCACGGGTTTGATTGCCGTTCCAGTGCACTTTCACGGGTTTAAGGTTGGGAAAACACGGTTACGGGTAGCCTGGAACGCGGCATCATACTAGACTGAGGCTACCTTTCCTCGACTTCTCCCCAACGTGACGTCATCACCGTGTTGCGTAAAAAAACCGTTAATACCAAAAACTAAAAAAATAGGTCTTTAAGACCATTTTTGAGACATTTTAAAAATGATATACATATCTTGAGTGATTTATGTACCCATTAATCAAAAGTGGTGGTTAACCTGCAACATGGCCTTTAAACTTGGTGAAAGCGGGATAGGCGAAATCACGCTGACAGAAGTGTTCTCTCTCTCTCGATCAGTTCTCTCAGCGCTCAAATACACACACAACAGTCCAAACGTTTATCGTGTAGAGTATCTTACGTAAATACAGTAGGTTATGGATTAAGTGAACGTGAACAGGTGTGTGAAAACTGAACTGTGTCAGTATTTATTGCATGCCTTTCGTCTTAAAAGGACAGCATTCCAAATTAAATAGGCTACCTATGTTATTAATTTTAACCAACGAGACGTTTAATAAATGTATACATGTTAAGTAAAACCTACAGTATGTGAAAAATGAGTTAATTTGTATCTCTATTGTATTTGTCATATTGTGCTTCTTTAAAATACACACGCACGCGCGCGCTCACACACACACACACATATATATATATATATATATATATATATATATATATATTTATATATAATACTTTTTATAAGTTGCTCCTTTTTCACTTCTGTTAAATGGATAGTTCACCCAAAAATCTAAATTGTCATAATTTATTCAAGATTTTCCAAATGTATTCCTTGATTCAAATTTCTCATAAGCTTAATTGATTTGGTCTAAAGAGAGAAGAATTAATGATTATTTTAATTTGAAAACTACATATAAATTAGCTACCACTGTGTTAATGACTTAGCATCATTCCAGGGACTCCAGGGAGGCATAAGTGCCTTTCACCCTGTTACAACTTGATGAACCACTGAAACGATTTTGGAAACATTATTTTAAGGTACAAATGTTACATAGTGTTGCTTTAAGGACATTTTTATGGTGGCTTTTAATCAGTGTTGAGGAGTAACTAGTTACATGTAACGGCGTTACGTAATTTAATTACAAAATAAATGTAACAGTAATTAGTTACAGTTACTAAGAAAAAATGAGTAATTAAATTACAGTTACTTATGAAAATTGTAACGATTACAAAGAGGATTACATTTGAATATTTACACACATCCACATACAGCTTATTTCTTTCCCAAATTGCACTAAGACATATGGCCCATAATCTCCGAGACGGGGAAAACACATCGTAGAATCCAGTCATAAAAATGGAATTCAGCCTATAACGCGGACGCAATATGCCACATTTTGGACGAATAAATCAAAAGTAGGTCAGTACACTTGAATCAAAACCCGATATGGACTGATGTCTGTGAATATTAAGCCGCAAAAAGACTGAATATGAATCCTGCACGTTCTGCGTGTCTGTGGAAATCAGGCGCTGACTGGACATCAGGAGAACCGGGACTATTCCCGGTGGCCTGGCAGACGATTTGGCCTTCTACTTTAATATTGTTATTGTATAATTGCAGGCCGAATATACTAAAGCGATTATTTCCGAATCCGCCATTCGATAATTAAATCTCTAATAAACAGTGCTCGAATTGAGTCAAGTCTTATGGGGGGGTCCCCAAGTTTTTTTGGGCGGGGGGTTGGTTAGTCTCGCAATATACACTTTATACAAAATATACAATATATTTGATCATAATATGCATAAATATATACTATTTATTAAAAACGCTTGAATTCACATACATACATATATATATATATATATATATATATATCTTCTTTTAAATTACTTACTTGAGTAATATGGATTTAGAGGGTGACAAAGCAGCAGACTCAAAAGGGCAGCTATGGCAAATATACCAGGGCACTACATATAAGGCACTTGAACACCCGTAAAAGCAAGTGACTTCAAAATACATTGAAATGTCTCAAAAACAGTAGAAAATAATCAGATGGCTTCCAGTCTCACTGGATGGTATCACTGTCAGATTCAACAGTGGCACATGGATAATTATTTCATAATGTCTCCGAAAGCAGTGAAAAGAGAGCAGTCAGTCATTTTATTTTTCAGGATTTTTTGATGAATAGAAAGTTCAAAAGAACAGCATTTATTTGAAACAGAATCTTCTGTTACATTATACATGTCTTTACTGTCACTTTTGATCAATTAAATGCAACCGTACTGAATAAAAGTATTAATTTCTTTCCCAACATTTTTTTATAAATTCTAACCACAAGCTTTTGAATGGTAGTGTATAATGCTACAAAAGTTTATATTTCAGATAAACTTTCTATTCATCAAACTAAATTTTTTTTAAAATACTGTAAATAACGGTTTTCAACATTGATATTAATCATAAATGTTTGTTGAGCATCAAATCATCATATTAGAAGGATTTCTGAAGGATCATGTGATGAACACTTGGAGTAACGATGGTGAAAATTCAGCTTTGATCACAGAAATAAATTATATTTTATTGTATTATTATTTTACATTGTAATAATATTTCATAATATTACTGTTTTTACTGTATTTTGGATCAAATCAATGCAGGCTTAGTGAACAGAAGAGACTCCTGAACTTTTGAATAGTGTACATCCAACAGAATGATTCTAGCTTTATTTACCAATGTAGTATTTACCCTAAAAACAACTGGATGATTGATGTGACAATGTTTGTTCCAAAAGGCTTGATTAAATGCATGAAACTTGTTTATTATAAATTGTGGCAAAACATGCTGTCAGCCTGTGTGTTGGTTGGGATTTTTCAACTATTTCAGCACATACGATTTTTAAATAGTTACGTCCAGTAGGTGGCGATAAAGCACTGTCATAAGTGAGTGAGTCAGCAGACTATTCAACCATTTCAGTGAAAAAGGCTGCTTTATTCATAAACAAACAATACTATGGCAATCAAAATAAATCATTGCTATTTCAAGAGTGAATCCCGCATAAATGCGTATGTAATTCCCAAAACTTTGCCGTGTTTATACAGCCTTTGGTCCTAGCAGCATGAAAAACAAGTCATATACAAATAAATACAAATTCTGAATGGATATTAGAAAGCATAGAAAGCGCACAACTAGCGCTCCCTTTATAATTACTAAAAATCTGTTATCCATCTTCATCGAGATCTCTAGCACTAGCACTCCTGTAGAACCAGGACTGTTAATTATGAAAAAAAATAGTAATGTAAGCCTAAATGTTTCCAATATGCTAGGAATATAAAAGCCCCGACATGGAGTGGATAACTGTTAGATATAAAGTAGAAAGATATATAGCGAGAGACAATTACCCCTCAAAAAAGTCAGTAAGAAGCTTTCTCTTCCCGACTGCGAGTGGAGGTTTATTTTTCTCCATATTTTAAAAGCTAAAATTAGCTTCACCGGAGCGGCGCCAAACAAACAGTCCTGTCGACGATGTCATGCGCGCGCACAGCGCTCTTTAGGCGGGACGTTTACATTTTAAAGAGACATGACAACTAGCCTATAAACACACTTAAAATAAATTATTGTAAATAATCAATTCACGATATTTACTGTATCCTTTGCATGCATTTATTTTGATTTGTCATTATTATTTTTACTAAAATAAAAATATCCGAGGGACCCCCCTAATTCTATTTTTTACTTCTTATGGGGGGTCCCTAATACCTTATGGGGGGTCCCGGATCCCCCCAGCCCCCCCTCAATTCGAGCACTGCTAATAAATCATGAATCGGTTAGTCGTGACTGGCAATGGTTGGGCTCGCGCGCTCTCGGCGTAAGGGTTTGGATCAGACTCCGAGTAATCAATGCGAGAGAGAGAGAGACCGGAGTGAGATGTGTAAGCGCACAGCTGGAGCAGAGAAGCGACACTTCTGTTCAGGGTTTGCAGTGCAAGTCAGTTTCATCTGTAAATATGCTAATGTAGTTTTGTCTTTGTTTACTTAGTCAAGCAGCAGCAGCACATTGCTCACACTCACTCAAAATATTGTATAAACGACGTCATTATTATCTATTGTAATGTTACAGTAGTAAGTTAGCAGACAAATCATCATATTTTATCATAGGTTTAGGGGGAGCTAGTGCAGACAAAAACACAACCCTTAGGAAAATTAATGTAGCCTATGGTATGGCACTAACCGTGGTTTAACTATGGAATTTGTAGTAAAAATAAGTACAAGTGGTAATTCATTTGCCAAAAAAACAAAATTGCACTTACAAAACATGGTTAAGTCAAATAAAAATCTTCAGTAGGCCTATTAAAGTCATGAGAGAGATGGATGGATAATGGAAGTGAAGGTGCAGTTCAGGAGAGAACTCTTAATTACGTTGCAAGTCCCCCAACCTAAGGATTCAAATCTTTTTCATATCAGGTCCAAAAAAAAAATAGGGTTGTCCATGTTTCAGAATGGGTTGTGGGTGTATGAGTGTGAGATTTCCCAGCCTATTTTTTTTTTTCCCAGTCCGCCCCTCATGGAAATTAATCTCTAGAACAGTCACTTCATGAGCATTTTTTACTTATTTTGAGAAACTATCATCATATCATATACAAAGAGACAGCAGTGTTTCAAAAAGACACCAATGTTTCAGGAGTTTAGTACACAAAATAGGACACATGCTTATTAGATAACCGTATTTGAGTTGATGTATATGCTTTTATTTTTTTATTAACTATTTTTCTCCAAACCATTGTTAGATGCAGTTAGATGCCTGTAGTTATGCAAAGATTTGGTTTCAA
Source organism: Carassius carassius (assembly GCF_963082965.1). Classification (NCBI taxonomy): domain Eukaryota; kingdom Metazoa; phylum Chordata; class Actinopteri; order Cypriniformes; family Cyprinidae; genus Carassius; species Carassius carassius. The sequence continues at coordinate 12,276,590 of NC_081786.1, forward strand.
AAACAGTATCTATAAACTATTTCTTTTGATTTTAAATCTGCTTTGAACTTCAGATCAATCTCTAAGTAAAAAGCAGTACTAAAGTCTGATTGTGTGGTGGATGTGTTCAAATGTGATCATCTTAATTCAGGTGAAGAAGGATGGTGAAAGTCTGACAGTATTGAGCACTACTTTAAGGTTAAACCTGCATGGTATAAAATGGTTGAAGATGATTAACAGTTGCAAATTAACATTCATTAGAAATTTATAAAATTAATCAAAATGTACTCAAAAGTAATTAGTTACATTACTTTATTAAAGTAATTAAAAAAGTTACACTACTATTACATTTTAAATAGGGTAACTTGTAATCTGTAACCTATTACATTTCCAAAGTAACCTTCCCAACACTGCTTTTAATCTTGCATCAAATACTGAACTGCATACTGTATGCAGACTTGCATTTACAAATCACCAGCAGTAAATATTTTGCTAGTACTAGTATTGAACTACAAGCAGCAAGACAGTTGCAAGCCTTTGATTAGAGTTATGCTTTTGATGGGACAGTTAGGTCCTAGAGATGTGGTGACAACAGCTGCGCAGAGGGGGCCCAATTCGATTTTTTGTCATGGGGCCCAAAATTCCTGGCAGCGCCCCTGCTGTTATATATACCGGTATAAGTGTTTTGACTTCTGATTGAAGAATATTTGACCATGTGACTGCTGACTCGATTCCCGCTCTGCTGCCCAAGGGAGAGGAAGTGCACGTGCGCGCTCGCGCGAATAGCGTGACTTCCCGTTTGAAATATTTAACATTTTGATTTTAAGTCACATTAAATTTATCGTTAATGTTGTACACATCAGCTTAACTTAAATCTTACGTTCTCCAGCAGTCGATCTAAACAACTTTGGGAGAGCGCGTGGAATGATGCGCGTGCATAATTACCGAGTCGCGGTTTTTTTAAACTGAGGTAAATCTTGTTTACAGTGAAGACTCGCTAATATAGGGCTAGAAAAAATATCACAACCACATGAAGTTCAGCATAGAAGCATTTAATCTTAAATTTTAGTTATATAGGAGTTCTAGAGTTTTTAATCGTTATTTAGTTGATAGATTTTAAGACGTACTGTTAAATTGTTTAAAATATATCTGGTAGAATATATCTAACGTTAAAGTTAATTATAAACAAACAGGAATAACATATTAAAATACGTATGTCTGTAATATTTAATTATAATATGTACACAGTGGCTGATTTAATCATTGAAATATGATTAAACTGAGCCGACCGTGGGCAGAAAGCGCTCCGTCTGGCCCTGCTCACAGTCTGCAGATCCGGCGGGGTCAGCGGAGACCGAGGCCGACCCCAGCGGCTCGGAACCAGACAGACTCCTCTCAGCAGCCGGGCAGAAACACCCCCGGGCCGACCCTGTTGATCCAGAGGCAGGAGATGGTCGCCTTCTTCAGACTGTTCGGTGGGTTCAGCAGAACAGCTGCCAAACTCAATTTCACCTTATGTATCCCATAAAAAAACACTAAACTAGATCACTTTTATACCGACTTTTTATTTAACTAGCTTAATTCAGAAATTTCAAGATGTATATCTAGATATAATTCTGTAGAATAAAACCTTTTTGATTTGTCCTGTGGCTCAGATGATGATCTAATACAGGACTTTCTGTGGATGGATTGCTGCTGTAAACTTACAGACAAGGTAGCAAGACTTACTTTCTAGTATTTAATATTCAGTGGTTTTATGATTGTGGTCAGTTTTGAATTTTGAATATAGGCAGCTGTGCCTCTAAAATCTGTGTCTTTATTTCAAATAGTATTTATTGGCCATGACATTCGTGTACTTCAGGAGGGCTCGCTTCAGAATCACTGAACACAGCAGAATGAACTTCTTCCTCGCCCTGTGAGTTGATCATTCTGTGGATGTTCTGTACATTTAAAAAAAAAGGTTAAATTTATGGTGAAAATCTGGCAGCTCTGGTTGCCAGAAATTCACTGTAAAAAACTGTGTTTCAAGTTTAACTGACAGTCTGTATCTTTTACAACTTCACACATGAACAAAAAACACCATCAGGGTACCATGTGACAGTTAAAACAATGCTAAAAAAAATAACCCAAAACACCCTACTTTACAAATAACAAAAAAATGAACAAAACTATATTTTTTTATAAAATATAATCATATGTGAATGATGTGTCATGCAAGGACTTATTCTTTTTACAGTTTTTCACTAAATTTTATGGTAATTCATAATTCTTTATTATTCTGTACTACTACTGGAAGTATTTACATTACAATTACATATAATGTGAAATTAAACCATTTACAGTTTTTCACTGTATGTGGTTCATTAACTTTGAGTTAACCAATGAACAGGTTATTACTGTTGCATTTTTACAGTATTTTTCTATATTTACAGTGTATAGGGGTTGCACATGGTTTTTGAGATGCTGATTTTAAAGTTCTTCAGTTGAAATGCAATATGTTACGAGCGTGACAGAAAAGTCCTATTCGTGAATACTGCCTTAATTCCTACAGTCCAAGTGCTCAATTTTTCATACTCTAGCTATCTGGCAAACACTATGGAAGAGGATGAGGAGGAAACCAAATATGAGATCTTCCCCTGGGCTCTGGGAAAGAGCTGGAGGAAACATTTCCCACGATTCCTAAAGCAAAGAGACCAGTTGTGGGCACGCATAGCGTACAGAGCGGCTGTCAGCAGACGATGCTGTGAGGAGGTACACAGTTCACTAAACATGCACTATAATGCATTTCATAGGTGGCTGGTTTTGAAAAAATTGCACTAAGTCAAGTTGTGCTTGATGCATGATTTCAGGTTATGGCTATTGTGCCATCTCACTTCATCTGGCAGCGTGAGCGTGCAGAGCATCACAGTGGAGCCCAGAGACTGTACCAAAACCGTGAGGAGATCCTCATACCCCGCGGGCCCTCTGCTTCCCCAGAACCTTGTTTTCTCTGTGCCAAGACCTCTGCTCGTCCTGTGCCTCGTCCATCCTCTACTGGAACCTGCTCTTCATTTGTGCCATTGAAGGCAACTGCACACAAGGCCCAAGCTTCACACAGGCCCAAGATGCCCAAAGCTCAGCATACCTGTAACTGTATGACTAAATCAGGTGAATGAGTGCGTGGTGCCCTCTTGTGGTTTTACAAGAAATTTCACCTTGGCCTCAGGTGAAATAGTTTCATATGATACATAACAGTGCATCTGTTGAAATATTTACCATTGGCTTTTCTTTCATTTTTTTTTTTTTTTTACAGGTACATTTACAGGAACTGATGCATGTCAAGATCATTCAATGGACTGGATCAGTGAGGAGTAGCTTGATTACAACATTAAACAGATCATATATGCCCGTTGACAGATAAGATGCACTTCACTTGTCTGAGGGCCAGAATAGAGTGTCTCTAAACTGACCTTATGAGAAATGTACAGGGTTGGTGTGAATAGGGTAATAGTCATGTACATTGTTAACATATAAGTTGTAAAGAATATGTCAGAAAATACGATGTGACATTTATTTTACTATCATAATCCTCATCACTATTTATTCCTTGTTGTTGTACAAAGTACTTTGCTATTTCTTTGGTGTGCATTTTGTTACTCTCTTACGTCTTAGACGTAAGTGTGAAGGAAATCTTTAGATGTTAAACATGGCAGGATTAAGTCTGTCTTAAATAAGCATAACATTTGGCTGATATAAATATAAATAAACACCTATGAAATGTAGTCCATGAATGGAACTTAAATACTCAAAAGCATGAAAGGAAAATGCAATAAAATATTGTCTTTTTATTGTACACGTTTATTGATGTCAGACACAGTTGCTTTGTCGTTTTCTTGCACATACCATTAAATGTGGAACATCTATTTCAAGATCTTTCGTAGTTTTATGAGGAAGGCTGAAAAGAAACATTAATATCAAACATTAATAGGATTCTTAAAAATATCTTCATGCACAATTAAATACAAAGTGGTTAAAAAGGGTTTATGATTACTAGTGTTTATCCAAAAATGAAGAGCTGACTCACCTGTATGGCCATTCTGTTCAGGATGAGGGCGTGCAATGTATGGGACATCTCCAAACGGCACCGGATCTTGACAATTCAAACCCCCTTAAAAAGAGCATGATTTAAATCTATCGGAATGGTTTGCACCGATGCTTGGATTTTTGTGTAATAAACAACACTATCTGTCTCTACTCTGTGAAGCAAATCAAAAGTTAAAAGTCACCTTTTGTGTCTTCATTTGGTTCACTTTCATCGTCTTCATCATCTTCAATGGGAGCTTTTCGTTTGTTAAATGTACCATCTTTTTTGAGTGATGGGCCAACAAGCCAGTCCCTGTACTGAACCTCAACAATGCGTTCACACACCAGAGGAAGGGCAGAGCATCGAAGACCCTCCATCAGATCAATAACCTGTGTGATACTGGTAACAAAGTCAGGAAAACATTCAAAATTCACCCTTCAAAAATGCTGTCGTCAGTAAATTAAAAAAAGAAAATTATTCAGCCACGGCACATTAAATTGATCAAAAGGAACAGTAAAAACATTAACAGTCTTACAAAAGATTTCTATACAAACAAATTATTTTTATACATAAAAGATAAAAATCTTAAGTATCATGATTTCAACATTGATAGTAATAAGAGATTTGTCTTAAGCACCAAATCAGCATATTAGAATGATTTCTGAGGGATCATGTGATGCTAGACTGAAGAAATGATGCTGAAAATTTCACTTTGCAAATTATGTATTTTTGACAGTATTATTGTTTTTACTTAATTTTTGATTAAAAAAAATGCAACCTTGTTGAGCATAAGAGGCTAATTTCAAAAACATAAAAAACTTATCGACCCCACACTTAAATGGAAGTGTATGTATAAGGTTTACACTTATGTGTATGATTGTGTATGTACAGAGTTTTGCATTACTTTGCTTGATAAACAGCACACACAGATCCAGGATGGAGGTGAGGAACCACAGCAGGTAAAGCCAAATGTGGATTAACCATATCCAGAGCAACCTAACATCCAAAACATCTTTCATATACAGACAAGCAAATGATTCTGATATAATTATATATAATAATAAATAAATAAAAATGTCACAGGACTTGGCTCCTCACCGAGTTGAAACCTCGCCCTGCCAGAAGAGGTCCGGCAGATATGAGATCTCCACGGTGAAAGTGAACATTATCAGGCCATTCCTCTCCTCGCCGAAGACTCCATGAGGACCGCCAACGCTGGTAGTTAAATACAGCACATCTGTGATGGTCCTCTCTTATCTCAACGCTCAAAACACTTCCTTTATAACCCACTGATGACACAGACATACATGAATGCAGAGTGATTATCACAATAGCACACCTGTAACATACTTGTGCAGGACAATATCTCCCATAACCTCATAATCAGGTGACTCATCATTATATTGCTGTTTATGAATACATAGAAAAGACCATGGAAGAATCACACACCTGCCCTGGACAGGAAGAGGCTCATTGCACCAGATCCAGAGCCTGATTCCAGAACACAATCTCCTTCAGTCACATCCATCATGGTCAACATCGCACTAGCATCCTGCAGAGGAACGAGATCAATTAATAGTAATCTTTTTTTCCCCCTAAACCTTGAATGCAAGTTCATAATATGAAATTAAACTATAATTTAATAGAACTGTCTTCTATTTCAGTGTGTTTAAATTTTTTATTTATTTTATGTAAAAAAAAAGGTGAATTTTCAGCAGTCATTACTCCAGTATTGAGTGTCACATGATCCTTCAGAGATCATTCTAATATTCTGATTTGGTGCTCAAGTAACATTTCTTTTTGTCATGAGAGTTAAAACAGTTGTGCTGCTTAAAACCATAATGCCTTTTTAATAGAAACTTCAAAAGAGCATTTATTTAATATATTTTTGTACCAATTTAAAATGCTTTAATATCACTTTTAAACATCATTATCAACATCAAATTATTAATACTAAATACTAAATACTAAAATGTGTAAATATTTTTAAATTCATTTTCCAAGTTATTTCACAAATATCATGAATTATTAATTTATATACCTGAAAATATTTTGTGAGTTTCCCATCATGTGACTTTTTACAACTGGAACTAAATAAAACTAATACCAAAACAAAATGAATATAGAAAGTGAAAGCATGTTCATTATAGAAAAGGTGTGTTTAAGTCATTGCATGTATGAATTGCATTTTTAATGGATTTTCGAATCAATTTAATAAACATCATGTCATTGACCTGCATGATAAGAGTGCAGATACTACTAATTCATTGATGTGTAGATGACTGACTGACTGCTGTTTTGTGATGTTTATTTCTTACTTTAGGGTATGCAATAGCTGGCCCTCTCTTCATGAAGAGTGTGAACTCATCCAGACTGGGTCGACGAATGACAATCGGGATTCCCATTGAAGTGCGTAAGACGCTTCCAGCAGGTCGCCCCTCCATGTCATTATGAGCTATTAATCCCCAGTTGCTATGGAGCTTCAGTCCTTCCTTTAGCTGGAACATCTTCCGAAACTCTAAACGTCTCTTTCGACTGAACTCGGCCAGCAGAGTCTCTCCAAAACATAGTGGCCTTTCCCCAGGAACACACACATGACGTGGTGCAAAAGATCCTTGAGGTTCCTCTATTGCTTCCTGTAGCTCCTTCCCCAGACTCGGACTGTCCTGTTCCACCTCAGTGTTTCTAGTGTGCCGTAGAGCCCAAACCTCTTGATTTAATGTGTCTTCAGGCAGAAGCTGACTGATCCTCTCCAGTGGGGACAGAGGTCGACGCCTTCCAAACAAAGAAGCTCTTCGGGAGAACTGTGGGGTAGTGGATGCAGGAGCATTTGAACTATTGTCCTCTCTGTCAGAATCATTTGGGCCAGTCCCAAAGTTTCTCAGAGCACAGACAAATGGTTTATTGCGAACCACATTATGTCTCTCCAAACATATGACAAAGGCTTTGGCAAATTTACGGGTCATGATTGAGAGACCCAAATGTAGAGGAACTGTCATGGTTTTTAGCTCAACAGAGAACGACTGGAGCGGTGAAGATTTGAAGATGGTTTGGTTCTCCTCACCACACAGTGATCAAAAACAACACACACAGCAGCTACTTGAGCGCTTCTATACTGACCAGAATATACATATTGGTAGAAACAGATAAAGCATGCATATAATTCACCACAATTCACCTCTATTCAATAACCTTTGTTAAATATAAAGTCAAACAAATTTGATGGTAAATAGATTATTTCAACAACCTGTCATAATACCTAAGTAATATAATGTTAAAATCAAGATATAATTATTTACTGACTAAATACTAGTTTAAGAGGCAACTTAGCTTGGGTCCATTATGTTAGAAGAAACACTATTTATCAGTGCAAGCATGATACTCGCTGGGCGCCGCCATAATGGAAAGGAGGACGTCACTGACAAATGCAGTACCACCTGGTCACCGGTAGATGGCTTCGTTCTTTGTTTTCATTAGTACTATACTAAACTTGACAAATAGCGTTCAGACTTTTCTGATATTTACTTGATTCAGGTTCCTTTATGATATATATATATATATATATATATATGAAGAGTTCAGATGCAAAAGCCTCTAAGTGCCATCTGAAATTTTCATCTAAAATTAGGACTATATTTATGTTCAGTTATTTTACTTTAATAGCCTGGAAAAGGACCTGCATATTGCAATTAAAGTAAAATGACTCAAGGAGCTTGACAATATTAAAACATAATTAAAAATAAAAAAATTTAATACATAAATCGTTTGCAAAAACAAACTAATGATTGAACAAAGACATTTGTTATATTTAAATAAAATAAATTAGGCTTTTTAAAAGAAAATATGTTATCAGGGATCAGAGTACTAATGAGGGAGTCCTGAAGCATCTTTAAGGTGTGCCAAATAACTTAAACAAGGTTTAATAGACATTAACTTTTATAATACAATTAATAATTTTATTAATTCTGAGAAAGCCAGTGTTAAAACAACAAATGAATTATTTTTTATATATACATGAAGAGATATATAATTTTTTAAGTTTTAAATATACATAAAGATATATGACCCACTGTAGTCAAGTTTTTATTTATTATTATTATTTTATTCAAGGAACAATATGTTATCAAGAAAACAAAAACAACAACAAAAATAAGAAAAGGTAAAGAAAAAAGGTAGAAAGACAAATTTCGCGTACGTATATATAAAATCAAATAAATATACTGTAAAGGTCTCAAACTTTAAAAGTTCTTACAGCTTTCTTATTCGCAAAGTCTCTGATACTGTCAATACATTGACAAGAGATAAGTTTCAATTTCAAATTCCACTAGATAACAAACTCGAGCATAAAACTTCCGCATCCATTAGTGATTGGTTAATAACAATAATGGCACGCCCTCTAAATCCAGCGCGGCCAATTAGCGTTTCCAATGCGTCTGTGCAGCTGCGCATGCGCCCTGTTCAATTTTCTCTCACACGTGTTTCCCGTGGAGCAGACGGACGCACGCGGAATGGTAAGATGGCGGCAGACGGAGGCCGAGCCGCGCTACCGTGCTCCTTCAGTCCTAAATCACAGCAGTTCCTGGCTCTCTGCGCACAGGACGGGCGACTGCGCATCTGGAACACCGACAGCAAAACTCTGCAACAGGAATACGTGCCTTCCGCGCACCTGAGCGCAGCCTGTACCTGTGTGACATGGGGACCGTGCCGATCTGTTCAGGTAGCGCACAGTGTTCGGGGGCAGGCGGGGATGCGGCCTGGGAACGCAGTGCATCATTCTAGGGGTTTCGGGTCGCTTTGGCTCTGCATTTATCCTGAATGTGATCATAAAACTAAACACGGACTGTTTAGGAATCTCTATTTTGGATGTTTTAGACCTGTGCTCGTGGAGCGCGCTGCGCACATGTTGCGTGTGGCACATGTTCAGACACAGGCCGCGAGACCCGCTGATCCAACACTAAATTCATTATTAAAACCTGTAAAATCACTAGACTAATGTCAAAAGTGCGGCTGCATGCGCGTTTTGTGGTTTGTTAACATTGTTATATTCGTCTGTTGGTTGTCGGTGGCTAATAACATAAGTTAGGAAGAATAAGTTGATGTGAAGTAAAAAAAAAATGTTTCATCTAAAATCATGTCAACATGTCTGTCTTATATGATGCAAATTTTTGTAGTTTTATTAATAACCAGTTGTTGGTTTTATATTTAACTCTACTTTAGAAAACACATGGTCACGCCATGGCTGCTCAACTCTTACACAACTTTAACTTGTTGCTCTTTAGTAAAGTGTCATTCAAAGTTTAAGCTACAGGCTTTCGATCAGGTTGATATATATTAATAACATGCAGAACTTCATCGATTCTGGATAGTGTTGTATAAAGTAGGGCACAAACAGCTTTGACAAGTCATTCTTCCATAGTTACTAGTAACAGCAAATGTTTGGCTTGGAATTCTTTTCTGTTTTTAAGTGTTTTAAAATAGCTCTCGATAAGTGATGTGCATTAAATTATTGTCCATGGAAATTACTGAATTTTTAAAACTGAATAAGACATTTTTCATGAATCTTTCTGTAGGACTTAACTAAAAGGCAGCATTAATGGTTTTAAAATGATACATTTTTCTTTGTGTGTGCTTTAGGAGGTGCCACAGAGGAAGAGGAGGAAATGTGAGACCGGGTCGGCACCTGAGCGGTCAGATCTGTTGGCTCTGGGCACTGCGGCTGGGTCCGTCCTCATCTACAGTACAGTGAAGGGAGACCTGCATTGCACTCTGGTAAGAATTCATCACCAACAGCTGCTGTTTATGATATTCGACTGATGCAACTCAAAAATTCAAGGGTTTTTGCATAAGTTTGTTGCAAAACAGTTTACTTGAAATTGCCAAGCAAACAGACACACATTACCAAGTTACTTATATAGTGACTTCCGATAATCCAGGCGAAATTAAGAATGTTAATGATGTCTTAACCTGTCAGGAGGGAGGTCACAGTGGACCGGTGAACAGCATTCAGTGGCATCCAGAGGACTCCGTGTTATACAGCGGCTCAGATGACACACACATAGCTGAGTGGGACCTGCAGACAGGAAAAGTTCGTTGGTGAGTCTCTATGTGTTGGATTTTTCTTCACTTAGTGAAGTTGTTGTATGTGATTTTACAAACATGACATTCTGTTTTCAGCAAATGGAAGGCAGACAGATCGGCCGTCAGCAGCCTGTGTATAAGTCCAGATGGAAAGCTGCTGCTCTCGGCAGGAATGACCATCAAGATGTGGAACCTGGAGACTAAGGAAGTGTACAGGGTGAGTCTGACCTCTGTGTTTCTGGCCTCAGATAAATGAAAACAGAAGAGTTTCAGATTTAACAATGGGATGTCCCATATTTGTAGAAATTCACAGGTCACTCTACCATGGTAACAACTCTATGCTTCGCTACAACACGACCCCCAGACAGTAATGGGATGTACTTCTTGTCAGGGGCAGCTCACGACAGACTCCTCAGTGTGTGGTATGTTATATTGTCTTTTTTAGTTTTAAGTAGCTGAAAGAAATGAATCTATAATGATTATTTATAGTTACTGTACACTTCAGTTTGTCCATTTTGAGATTATTACGGTTAAAGCATCTCTCCGCTATTTTAATTTTTACTGACAGCTTTAATGAATAATAAACAATTTGTGTAATGCATTTTTTAATCAGTGTTGTGCAAAATGTTTTCATTTTGGCAAGTTTGTGTAGAACCTATTTTCTAGTTATTGGCATTATATTGGCTGATGAATTTATATGAAGTATTTTGATGTCAAATTTGCAAAGACACTTTCTTTAAAATCATATTAACTAGGTTATGCATTTTGTTTGAAATGTTTATTTATAATTATCAATTATCTGTAAAGTATATTTCAACTGCAGTCTTTGTGAGCATACAGTTTTTATATGTGTGTGACTTGTGTATTACATATTAATTTAGTTTTCCTTGCCTAATATTTTGAACTCTATTTTTTCTTATTGTAAAACATAATTAGGATTGATTTTAATAAATGAAATCTGAGAATTGATTAAAAGCTGAAATCTTCTTTGCTACCCACTGTGTTTATCAGGCAGGTACGGTCTGATGGCAAAGACAAGAACTCTGTGGTGTCTTTTACTCTGACAGATGAACCCCAACACATAGACCTTCAGACATCCAACTCCAAAGATGAGGTCAGGATTTATTGAGCCGGATTGTGCTTTTACTGTAATTATCAGTCATTTTGGTTTATGGAAATCTGACGCCTGCCTGTGTGTTTCTCAGGCTGTGAGGTTAGCAGTGGTGTGTAAGGATGGTCAGCTTCATCTCTTTGAGCACTTTCTCAATGGGTGAGTTTGTCCATCTTGTATTAATCAGTATGACTTGTTGAATTCTTAGTTCACCCAAAAATGAAAATTGTCATTAATTACTCCCCCTCATGTCGTTCCACACCTTTAAGACCTCCATTCGTTTTCAGAACATAAATTGAGATATTTTTGTTGAATTCCTAGAGATTTCTGGCCCTCCCATAGACAGCAATGATACTATCACCATCAAGGTCCAGAAAGATAGTAAGGACTTCATTAAAATAATTTGTGACATCAGTGGTTCAATAGTAATTTTGTTAATCTATGAGAATACTTTTTGTGCAGAGAAACAAAAATATTAACTTTCAGTTAAATATCTCCTTGCTACGTTTCTGGACCTTGATTGCGTTAGGATCCTTGTTTTCTATGGGAGGGTGAGAGCTCTCAAAATTCATCAGAAATATCTCAGTTTGTGTTCTGAAGATGAAGTTTTACAGGTGTGGAACGGCATGAGGGGGGAGTAATTAATGACAGACTTATCATTTTTGGGTGAGATATCCCTTTAAAACAGTTGAGTGAAGCTCATGTTGATATTTTTCTCTCTCAGGCCGTGTAAGAAGCCGCTGTCTCCAGTGTGTTCCCTGCAGGTGTCCACTGTGAAGGGAGACTCGCCTGTGCCTCTGCTGGCAGCAGCTCTGTGTGCTGACAGACAGAACCTGATGCTGGCATACGGACATCACCTGCAGCCTGTCATGGAGAAAACTGTAAGTTCAGCAAAAATGTATTGATTTTACTGGGTTATTCAGTTGGTCAGTTATACTGACATGCCGTCTCTTCCCACAGCCTTTTAATACGTCAGAGAGACACGTATGCTTAGTCAGAGATGTTCATGGCACTCTTTCTCTCTCTGTAGACACAGCTGTCTCCAAGGTAAGAGTTCATCTGTATCATTAACATATACTTTACCTTTTTGATTTGAGTATTAGGCATTTGACATTTAGTTTCCAGCATTAATTAAAAGCAGTTTATTTTTGTATAATGTGTGTGGTTTTATTGTCAAATTGTGTGACTACCTAGAATATTTGATATTTCAACACTTCTTTGTGACACTGTTAGACCATTTAAGTAGACAAAAATATAGAAATATGTAGAAAAAATGAAAACAAGTTACAGCATGTAAGATATACACTTTATTTAAATGTTATATTATGTATGCACTACTGTTCAAAAGTTTGGGATCAGATAGATTTAAAAGAATAAAGTCTGTTATGCTCACCAATGCTGCATTATTTGTTCAGAAATATAAAATATTTGTACTATTTTTAGGGCTGTGACGGTTGCCGTGACAACCGCATCACCGCGGTGGTCGGTTGCTACCGCGGTTGTCTACTGCCACCGGCGGTAGTGCACGTGACGTCACAAACTCTATAGCAAGCATAATACAAAGTTTTGTATATAAGTGTAATAACTGTAATAGTTGCAAATTCTAAATCTATGGTAATTAACAAATTACCTCAAACACAGAGTTTCCTTTAGATTGGAAAATACAGTTTATGCATTCAGCAAATTAATTAAGTGTTGGGCGATGGATCTTGTTGGGAAAGCAAATACCACATCGCCGATCTGGAGTCATCTGCATTCATGTCACCCATCAGTGTTTGCACAAGTTCTCGTGATCGCAAATGCTGGCTGGTCAGGTACGGTGAGGCTTTCTCCAAACTGGACAAATACAAACGAGACAGCGATACATGAAAGATGAACGATTCCTATTTCAAAGAGAGCGCGTGCAGATGAGGAGTTAATGAGCTCGCTTGGTGGCGGAAATTTAAACCGGACGCAACACAACCGCGTTGCGACAGGTTTAGTGTCTATACAGGACATTTGAACTCTGTGTCAGTACCTCACAGACCGGACGGGGGATTTATCATGTCGTGTTGTGCTGCATCCAGTATAGCATCACTGATTATGATGAGTATTTTCTCGCGCTTCGTCGCTCGCGTCCGTTAGACAGGGTGTATTTAACTTTCTTATTTAGGCTACTTTCTTGTTTAACTGCATTATTTCTTTGATATTTATTTGTGTTTTGCAGGCGGCATTTACTGACAGAAGTGCTCAAATATACACGAACTGATGTGTTAAATATGATGTGTTAGATGAGTGAGACAGTGCTGGGCTGATTTCATAGACATGTGCATACATATAAATATATCCTGTATATAATATATATTAAAAAAATATTACATGCATGCAGAGTTTAAGTCAGCTTTAATCACCTTTTTTTTGGTAATTCCATGAATTAACTGACCACGACACTGCTTGCACATAGTTTATTTCGCAGTTTGATATGAAAGGATATGCACAAAGAAAGCCCGCACCGGCGACTTTGAGCACAGGACCGTCCGCGCTTGCTTAACTTGCACCTGATAATAAAGTGAGTGGAGCGTGTGTCTGAAACGTCTCCTGTTCAGTTATTCTGCGACTGAATAAATTCACTTCTTGTCATGAGAAAAAGTGACAGAAGCAGCAGTTGTGAGTGGGTGGCCATCTCCGCCCCTATATGTTAAATATTTTGAATACGTTAAACTGAAAAAAATTATCGCCTTCGTTAACGAACAACTTTTGACACTCATATATATATATATATATATATTTATAATATTTATTATAATTCTTTTTTTTTTTTTATCAACACCGCGCCACCGGCGGTTGTTGGTCCATGACTACCGCGGTGGTAAAAATCAGCCACCGTCACAGCCTTAACTATTTTAGTAATTTATTTCTGTGACACTAAAGCCGAAATTTCAGTCCTCAGTGTCATGATCCTTCAGAAATCATTCTGTTTTGCTGATTTAGTGGTCAAGAAACATTTAATTCATTTTCTCAATGTTGAAAATAGCTGTTCTGTTTAATTTTTTTAACAGTCATTTTAACTACAGCATATTTTTGAAATATAAATATTTTGTAACAATGCCAATGTTTTAGAACTTAAAGAACTTAGAAAAAAAGTAATAATTTCTTAAATGTTATTGACCCCAAACTTGTATGTGTGCGTGTATATATATATATATATATATAATATATATATATATTATATATATGTATATGTATATAAATATGTACGTATATGTGTATGTATATATGTATATATATAATTTAAATAAATAAAAGCCTCAAATCTTGATGTTAAAAATCCGTTCCATGCATTAATTTGCACATCATCATCTAGGTGAAGACACCAGTTGTTAATAAACAGAGCAAGGTTTTAGTACCAGGACTTCCAGGACACAAGCCACCAATCAAATTAACTCCCAATGAAGCAGAGAAGAGGAAAAAAACGGACAGTACCACAGAGGTAAGACTCTACGCTTCCCAACTGAGTTCATTAAATTTGTGTAAAGACATGCTAAGATTTTTTTTTTTTTTCCCATCAATAGTTAAACTAAAGAATTTCTTATATTTAACACATGCAAAATCTTCATCTTGTTGTAGATTTCTATCGAGGAGCGGTTAGAGCAGATTGAGTTGAGTGTCGAAGGCAGGGCTGCTGGGAAAGGCTCATCCTCTCTGCAGACGGACAGTTTTGCTGTACTGCTTGTGCAGGGACTGGAGAGCAAAGACGAGCGGATCCTTACCGTAAGTCACACATCTTGCTACAGAATTATGAAATATGATCATCTGTTTGAAGTTTGTGATATTTAGTGTTCGTCTATGCATGTTGTTAACATTATCATGTAATTTAATTATTTGTAACAGAAAATATTTCAAACCAAAAAAGAGATGTTGATAAAGAACACTGTTGCCCGGTTACCACCTTCATCTGTCCTGCCATTGCTGGAAGAGGTATTTTGTCATTTTGACATTAAATATGTAGTGTGTATTTATATTAGCGTTCAGAGTTCAGGATCAGTAAGATTATTTTTTTAAATGAATAAGTGAAATGTAATACTTAAATTTAGCAGGTATGCATTAAATTGACCAAAAGTGACTGTAAAGACATTATATAGTATTTGATATATTTCATATAAATTCAGTTCCCTATCTGTCGGTCACTACGAGTTATGTGGAATGACATATGGGGTCTCACTTGGGAGGCCAATCATCTCTGAGTTTAAGAGAAAACACCAATGAAAATTGGCTAGTGGATTTAACATACCTGAGCCACTCCCCGTGCCAACCGGTATGAATAGGGCGACGGGTGCATCCACTCATTAGATTTTTGCTTCGGAGCAGAGTGTGTGACCATGGCAACGCTGCGATCACGTTTCTCCTTTCTTAAAGGGAAAGGAGCAGACCCCTCTGTCACTACCTGTTCCGGTTTCTCTGCCACAAGCAGAGGACCGCCGGCTAGTGCTCTGGGAGATTTGAAGGTGACAGTGAGAGCTTCTCTGCTGGGCCACGCCCCCACGGACCTCTTACCCCTTCCGCAGTGTTTGTCCTGTGCGGCTGCTGGGTGATTTTGCTGGGCTGTCTTATGGGTCATTCAGTTTGCGCCGGGGATCAGATGTCAATTGCAGCATCGGGGATGGGCTGTTGACCTCTGTGGATGAAGATTCGGCGGGGCCCTCGCGTGTTGTCGCCACTGCCGCATTGGACCCAGAGTTGACAGCCGTGCTTGCCCGTGCAGCTGTGAGCATCAGGATGGAGGTGAATGCACCGCCCAGCCCTGAATGCTCATGGCTGTTCGATTGGTTCTCGGTGTAGAGCGCGGCTCACAACCACATTTTGCTCTGGTTCCTTTCTTCCCGGATGTGCATGGGGAAGTGATGTAGTCGTGGATGGCCCTTTTTTACGCCCGGAAGCAGCTAATTTCGTTCCTCCGTCCTCACTACCCTCGATGGCGGGGCTGCTAGGGGTGCGTCGACATTCCCAGGAAAAGTGCGATTGCGGTGCACTTGTGTCCGCAAAACGCCGCCACTGGGAGGAATTGTTTGCTCCTCTCACCCAAGGCCTACAAGCTGTCGGCTGCTCTCGCTGCCAAGGCTTACAGTGCTGCTGGCCAAGCTGCCTCTGCTCTGCATGCCATGGCTATCTTGCAAACTCACCAAGCCAAGGCTTTAACAAATGCACGAGGATAGAACCAATCCGAGGTTCATGCAGGAGCTGCGCACGGCGACTGACCTCACCCATCCGGGTGACGGAAGTCACAACGCAGTCCCTCGGGAAGGCGATGTCCACTCTGGGGGTCCAGTAGTGCCGTTTCTGGTTCAGCCTGGTCTGTATGAGAGACATGGACAAAGTGCACTTTCTCGACGCTCCCATCTCCCAGGCTGTCCTGTGTGGTGACGCTGTCAGGGGCTGTGCCCAGCAGTTCCTGACAGAACAACAGCAGACTGAAGCCATACAGCACATCTCGCCACGACGTGATCCTCCGGTTGCCACCATTCCGTCGCGGGCAGTACCTCAGCCTGCTCATCGCCGTGGGCACCCCCCTGCGTCCTCCACACCAGCTCCGCCCCGTGCTTAGAGTTCTTCGAGGCCGGTGCGTCGAGCCCCGCGCAGGAGAGCGGCGCCCCCCGTGTCACTTCCGGCTGTGAAGTCCTCTAGGAAGACGACTAAGCGGCCCTGAGACGGGCAACTCAGAGATGTGGGAGACTGCTCTTCAGGAGCTGACGGAGACAGAGCCACTCCTTCCCCCGGAGGAGGGTCGGGTGGAGAATCCTCAGTGTTTGTTTCTTTCTGTTCCGCCGCTTGTACGGAGTTTGGGAGCGTGGCTTGCGCTGCCCAAACCCGTCACGCTGGCTCATTCGGACGGTCCGACTTGGTTACGCGATTCAGTTCACCCGCCGACCTCCCAAGTTCAATGGCGTGCTCGAGACTTCGGTGGCAGTCCGGGATGCCTCTGTCTTGTGCGAAGAGATTGCGGTCCTACTGGCAAAGGATGCAATCAAGCCGGTCCCTCCAGCCAAGATGAGGACAGGGTTTTACAGCCCTTAATTCATCGTACCCAAGAAAAGCGGTGGCCTTCGGCCTATCCTGGATCTGCGAGTCTTGAATTGGGCCCTGCATAAGCTCCCGTTCAAGATGCTGATGCAGAAACGCATTATCAAATGCGTTCAGCCCCAGGACTGGTTTGCAGCGATGCACCTGAAAGACGCATACTTTCATGTCTCGATCCTCCCTCACCACAGACCGTTTCTGCCCGGTCAGAGTCATGCTTTCTTTCCTGCAAGAAAGGCTGGAGCGAAGGCTGTCACACTCCACCCTGAAAGTGTATGTGGCTGCCATTTCAGCCCATCACGATGCAGTGGACGGCCGGTCCCTGGGGAGACATGACCTGATCGTTAGGTTCCTGAGGGGTACCAGAAGGTTACATCCTCCTAGCACACCCCTGATTCCCTCCTGGGACCTCGCTATTGTCCTGGCCTACTCTCACGTTGTCCTGAGACCCTGGCCGGGATACGTGCCCAAGGTTCCCACCACTCCCTTCCGAGACCAGGTGGTGAACCTGCAAGCGCTGCCCCTGGAGGAGGCAGATCCAGCCTTGGCGTTGCTGTGTCCCGTAAGAGCGCTTCGCATATATGTGGACCACACCCAGAGCTTCAGAAGCTCTGAGCAGCTCCTGGTCTGCTTTGGAGGTCAGTAGAAGGGGAAGGCTGTCTCCAAGCAGAGGTTGGCCCACTGGATAGTGGATGCCATCGCCTTGGCGTACCATTCCCAAGGTGAGTCGTGCCCCTTGGGGATGAGGGCCTACTCCACACGGAGTGTGGCCTCCTCCTATGCGCTGGCGCACGGCGCCTCTCTGGCGGACATCTGTTAAGCTGCGGGCTGGGCGACACCTAACACCTTCGCGAGGTTTTACAACCTTCGTGTAGAGCCAGTTTCTTCCCGTGTGTTGGGTAACAGGTAAATTGGCGGGAAGGGCTGGCTGGGTGTCATGCTTGCTGCGCCATTCCCCCTAACAGCAGGGATGCGAGCGCCTTTCTTCTCCCAGTAGAGTTCCCCGGTTGGCGCACCCTGGTTGAGCATCCTCCAGCACCCTCGGCAGTCAGACTTGGCGGAGCAGTCTGTCACCAGGCCCAGTACTGGTGTTAGCATGCCCGGAGCTCCGGTCAGCCCCTGTACTGGGCTAGGTGTCCATATGGCTTGATTCCCTACAGGTAATCCCATGTGTATTTTTCCATGGTAAGGTTTCCCTCTTGGCAAACCCGTGTCTTCCCTTGACAGACCCGTTCTGTCAGTCTCTTCTGGCAGCCGTTCCATCCCTACTCTAAGGTAGGACCTGCCTCAGAGACCCCTTCCATATGTAGTACTGCCCCCTGGGTCAGTCCATATCAGTATCTCCATGTCACCTCCCTATGGGTAGGATGTGGTCTCCGTAGCAACCTTTTCCTAAGGCTCGCTTCCCCATTGTCTTGCCAAGCTGAAAGAACAAATAGTGAAGGTTTGAAGCAATCTTTCACTGAAGGTTGAAATCCCTTCCATTAACTTAATGTGGGCGGAACAGCAGCGTGGCCTTCTCCAGCAGAGATGTACTCACCCTCTGGCCCCTTCGGTACCAAGGTCAATGAATTTGCGCTGGGGCTTTGGGAAGGTTACGACCTTAACCCTTGTGGGTTGTTGGGGACGTTTTCGTCCACTAGGGGGTAAAGTTGAGTCTTATTTTGGCCACAACTTTCTCTGTGTTTGAGCTAATGGAATGATTTTTGGTGACATCTTATTTTGACCCATATTTTGGGAAAATGCTTTGAAATTTTTCAAAAACTCAACGGTACACTGTGGGCAAATTCACTACCCTTTCGGGATGTTCGTGGATGAAAACATCCACTAAATTAAACTGCTGTAAAAATGTATCAGATAAATATTTTTTTCAATTTTTTTTGCATAAATCTATTAATCAGCCTCAGTCCTGATCAAAACTACAAAATTTTTTAAAAAATTCCAAGATTTTAACTTTTTAATTACCAAATTCATAAATGATGTCACTGATTTGGGGAAAAAAACACACAAAATTACATATTTTCAATATAAAAAGTGATTGTGGACTGGATTTTTTTTTTACCTTTTATCACAGTCTTGGGCATGTCAAAGATTAGTAACAAGATTGGCTTTGATGCATTGTTAGTTTTTGTGCAGCATTAGATTTAAATTTTTTCTCCCTAATTAGCTGTTGGTGGCTGTTTTTGCCCCATTGACTTCCATTATAACGACATTTTTTGATTGCAAAGCCATGACACCATATAATCATGCATTCTTGATTGTTTGTGGTTTTCACTTTTGGGAAGAGGTAAAAAAATGTATTTTTACAGTTGATCACTAGGTGGGACCATTAACCCTTTAAATAGGCCTGTGCAAAAAAAGGCTTAGTTTCTGGCTTGTATATGGAGTTATATGGAGTATAACAGCAAATTATAGTGTTTGTGTGTGTGTGTGAGATTCTTGATTGTTGGTGGTTTTTCCTGTTGGGAAGAGGTAACATTTGTTATTTTTTACAGTTGATCACTAGGTGGGACCATTAACCCTTTAGATAGGCCTGTGCAAAAAAAGGCATAGTTTCTGACTTGTATGGGGTTATATGGAGTATAATAGCAAATTATAGTGTGTGTGTATGTGTGATAGAGAGAGAGAGAAAGAGAGGGTGTGAGAGAGACCTTTGTGCACTTACCTTGATGTACAGTATTTGAAAAAATCTAAATATGCACCTCATGCTCTCAGAACTACATGGAATAAACAATAAAAAAAAAGAAGTGTTTATGCACCTGCTTCCTTTTGATGGTGAAAAGTACATATGCCCTATAAGTGAAATGCTCCTCTTTTCTTGATGGTAAAGCCAGTTTAAAACCTTAAAATCCTGTAAAAAAATATACTTTGCATCAAATTTATGAACATAATGTATTATGAACCAAAATGCAATACCAACTTCAAATAAGCTGCAGCTCGCTGGAGGGGTCACGCTACATAATCATTTCTATAAACTTTGGTACAAGTCAAGCCCTTTCTCGTGTTGCTTGCTGCTTTTCTCACCATTAAATATCCAGCACGATGGCATGCAAGTGTTTAAATCCACGTACTTTGCTTTTGTTTAGTCTATTCGCTTAAGTCTGACGTCACGTAGCAGCGCTTCCGTGTCCAAACGCTCTATCAGTTACCACGAGAAAACAACAAAAGGTGCTAATATAAACTGTGATAGAATACTAGTGAAAAAGTTATAACATTAACCTTTAACTCCATACTGAAGTACCAGATAGCCAGACAATGAAAATATAAATATAAAAAAAATATCTTAGAAATTATTTGTGTTTGGGACGCTGTGAGCACGGAGACTGTAGTGTATATCGTAAGTTTGAAAGCGTTTAACTTAAATTATCAATATGAATAATCAGTGCTCATAAACGGCTGCTGAGGTCATATTCTCAAGTGAAGCGAGTTGAGGCCTGGACCCGGAAACAGCACTTCTTACGTCATCACTTAACAACCGAATACTTTCACCACCATTAAAAGGCAGCAGGTGCATAAATACACATTTGTTTACTCCATGTAGTTCTAAGAGCTGAGGTGTACATTGTGATTTTCTGAAATACAATAAGGTAAGTGCGCAAAGGTCTCTCTCACACACACTCTCTCTCTCTTTCTCACACACACACACACACACACACATACACACTCAATATAATATGCTGTTATACTCCATATAGCTTCATATACAAGTCAGAAACTAAGCTTTTTTTGCACAGGCCTATCTAAATGGTTAATGGTCCCACCTAGTGATCAACTGTAAAAATAACAAATGTTACCTCTTCCCAACAGGGAAAACCACCAACAATCAAGAATCTCACACACACACAAACACTATAATTTGCTGTTATACTCCATATAACTCCATATACAAGCCAGAAACTAAGCCTTTTTTTGCACAGGCCTATCTAAAGGGTTAATGGTCCCACCTAGTGATCAACTGTAAAATTAACAAATTTGATCTCTTCCCAAAAGGGAAAACCACAAACAATCAAGAATGCATGATTACATGGTGTCATGGCTTTGCAATCAAAAAATGTCGTTATAATGGAAGTCAATGGGGCAAAAACAGCCACCAACAACTAATTAGGGAGAAAAAAATTAAATCTAATGTTGCACAAAAACTAAAAATGCATCAAAGCCAATGTTGCTACTAAACTTTGACATGCCCAAGACTGTTATAAAAAGTAAAAAAAAATCCAGCCACAATTACTTTTATATTGAAAATAAGTCATTTTGTGTGTTTTTTTTTCCTCAAATCAGTGACATCATTTATGAACTTGGCAATTAAAGAGTTAAAATCTTGGATTTTTTAAAAACATTTGGTAGTTTTGATCAGGACTGAGGTTGATTTAACAGATTTATGCAAAAAAAAAAAAAAAAAAAATATGAATCTGATACATTTTTACAGCAGTTTAATTGAGTGGATGTTTTCATCCCGAACAACTCCAAAGGGTAGTGAATTTGAACAATCCACAAGGGTTAAGCGTAGCTTTTGTGGCACGCCACATCTTGCCGACAATTGCAGCGGCACAGGGTTGTGACGGTGTTCAGTTTGTGACGTTTTCCATAGGACCCCATATATCATTCGACATAACTCGTAGTGACCAGCAGATAGGGAACGTCACGGTTACGTACGTAACCCTCGTTCCCTGATGGAGGGAACGAAGACGTTATGTCCCCATGCCACAACCTTAAACCGGTCGCTGTTGCCGGGACATGTTCTCGGCTCCTCCGCGTAAAACCTAATGAGTGGATGCACCTGTCGCCCTATTTATACCCTTTGGCACGGGGAGTGGCTCAGGTATGTTAAATCCACTAGCCAATTTTCATTGCCGTTTTCTCTTAAACTCAGAGATGATTGGCCTCCCAAGTGAGACCCAATATGTTGTTCGACATAACGTCTCCGGGAACGAGGGTTACGTACGTAACTGAGACGTTCTTTATACTGCTGTGTTTCTAACTATATGCTGTTTCGACATTTTTAAGAAATGTTTCTTGAGCACCAAATCAGCATGATTTGTCAATGATTTGAAACACTTAGTAAAAGAATAGTCGAATTCAGAATTGCATGAAAGGTTTTTTTTTTTGTTTGTATTTCATAAATTCAGCCTTGGTGAGCATAAGACTCTTTCAAAACCTTTAAAAAAAATCTTGCAGACCCCAGAACTTTGAATGGTATTTTAATTTTAATTAAAAAATGTATAATTTTTGGGTTGTTTTTGTAGCTGTCCAGAAGACTGCAGGGGCATCCATTTGCGTAAGTATTTTTCACTTCTGTTGGTTTTTGATACTTTTAATGTTTAAATATTTTAAAGGAATTAAACCTTTTGTAGCATGATTGTTTTTCTCTGTGCAGGGCTCTGCTTATAGTTCAGTGGTTTAAGGCTGTACTTACACAGCACACATCATACTTATCCTCTGTAAGTCTGTGTGCATCTTTAACACACACATATACATAATCAAGCTCTTAATGTTGTGACAGTGCATCTTTAGTCTTGAATCCACATTAGATCTTTATTTTAGGGTTCCTCATTTGATCTCTTCATCTTGTTTCCCCACAGCTGCCGGATCTAGTGTCTCAGTTGGGCTCAATCTACCATATGATTGAGAGCAGGGTGAAGTTGTATCAGCAGCTCACCCGACTCCATGGCAAATTGTACCTGCTCATGACACAGGTGAGCTGCTCAAACGCAAGCAACTAGAACAGATCACTGCTTTGATTTTTCGGTGTGCTCATTTCCTTGTTTTTTTTTTTCTCTTCTAGGTGGCGACAAACAACAGTGCTGTGAAAGTTGGTAATATTTCTCACAAAGCACAGCTGGTTTATGAAGAAGGTAAAGAACTGTCTTAATTATTTTTTTACTAACCACCAATTTTTGCTGCAAAATACACAAATGTAATGAACTAAAGACATTTTACTGTTCTGTATGTAAACTATTTATCTCGTCTAACCTTTGTCTTTCATTAATTGATCTGTTTTTGAACTGATTCTCAATTTCCTCATCGTCTTAAATGCTGACGTGGCAAAAAATAAATGAATAAAATTCTTCATTTTTCTACAGAGTCTTCAGATGAGGAGGAAGAGTCAGGAGATGAAGGGCGTCCTGAAGATGACTCGGATGTAAGAGATCCTCTCAGTTCTTGTCTATATTATGTGGCATTATGGGATTGTTCTCATGTTGATTGTCTCTTCAGAACTGGGAGGAGGATGAGGCAGCAATGGAAGTGACGGAAGACAAAAAGAACCACAAAGACAAGGAGGAGGATGAAGAGGAAGATATGAATGATGAATCAAAAGCCAATGGTGATTCAGATCTGGACCCTGAAAATGAGAGTGAGGAAGAATAAAATCTGGCCGCAGGATGACAAAAAAAGGACTTTTTTCATTTTATTTTTCATTTTGTTGAATTTTATTGTAACAAAACAAAAGTTTAAGTTTTATAGAATTTTGATAACCTTTGCGGCCTGGACTTGTGTCTTTCTCAGAACAGTCATAAGGGTGTGTGACCCTTGACCCAGACTGACAGCTAGTGCGGAAAGCACACACCCGTGTTTGAGGTCCATTCGAGTCACTTTCCTCTGACTTGAAACTGCCTCTGTGTTGTCAACCAGCTTCTATATGATTCTGTGGGATTGATTCCCAAACCAAACCCCCCTCCGCCCGATTGCATCCATAATATCCAACAATATCATGATCATGCCCTTCAGCACTGTCCTCTGATCACAACTTTAATTTATGTTGTCATTACTCTGTCACAGTCATTTCTCATGTTTGAATTCCGTGTCCTGTGTGTGTGATTTTTCAGATGAGGTTACTGTTTTTTTTTTTTTTTTACACCCTCTGCAGTCATGACCCGGTTCTCGGTCTTGAGAACAGAAAATGTGAACCTCTCCCAGTACAACATGAATCTTAAAACACAGTCCCAGAGGCGTATATGTTAAATTATACGGTGGTTGCGGTGAGCAGCAACCAAAATTTTTCATCCAAACAATATATCAGCGACTGTTGTACAGTTTAAATGAAATAAATACTGTTTTGTTCTCATCTCTTGTTTGGATTCACACTTTTTAATATTAATATTTAATATTTCACGCTCTTAATATCAGAACATTAAGTCAAAATGGATATCGGCGCTATGCATATCAGCCACAGCAAACAACAAAAATCTGTGCTGACAGAATATATTTAGTAGCTTCTAAAGTTAGATACTAAAAAAACATAAATCACCCCTTCTCCATACTTGATTTTTAAAGTAGTGTTTATTTAACAGAAAAATATTTGCAGATTATTTTAAAATATATTTTGCTACTAGAACTACTTGCCTAAATGTCGAAATCATGTATAAAATACAAACTAAAACTGCACAATGTACTGGGAATGTTTTCTGAACATTTCTGTTAACCCTAAAACACAACCCAATGCAGTGCAAAAAACACCCGGGGGAAAAATACATGTTGGAAAACTACTGCTTATTGTGCTCTATTTGTAACAGATTTATTTTTAGTGTATTATCATCAGCATTATCAGATAACTTTTCAAATAGTTAAAACTGGTCAACTGAACTATATTGCAATAGAAAGATAACTTTCTCTCTCTCTATGATTGACTCTAAACAATTTCGTCAGATAGAAATTGCTGTTTGTAAGTGCCAATTCTGTAGAGTCGTTTTCTAAATGTGTAACCAAAGGTTGTGTAAATGTATTGATTATAAATAAAAGGTCTAAATGGGTCAATAATAGTGTTTAATAGGTACAACTTTGCTGTAGTGTTGAGCTGAAAGCAGAACTGCTGCTCTCCTCTAGGTGGCGTCCAAGCGTCTCTTATGAGTTTGTCCAGCAGGTGGCGTCGCTGTGTTCAGCTCATCACACGTGTCAGATGTGTTTAACGCCCGCAGTTCGCCAAACTGCAACAAACGAGACAATCACGGCGTTCCGACCTCACTGTAGACAACTGCGAGTTCTCGGACTGTAAGTATACTCTAAATAATCTTACGGTTGCGTGTTCGACGAATACATTTAGTACAAATATATAGATTGTTTTACTTTCCGTAAGTTTTTTTTAAGCGTACAGTCAAAAACGTTAGGTTTGTGAACAGAGTAACAGACAGTTTAAAATAAAACATCGTTATAAAATCTGCTTCTAAATATATTTATTCCGTTTGACATCATTCCTAAAAAAGTGGATTTTTATTATTATTATTATTTATTTATTTATTTTTACCAGAACAACTTGCCTGAATGTGGAAACTTTAACACAGGGGTGTTTTTATGTTCGATTCTATATCGTACCTAATTACTGACCT
The DNA here is from genome assembly GCF_963082965.1 of Carassius carassius. NCBI lineage: Eukaryota > Metazoa > Chordata > Actinopteri > Cypriniformes > Cyprinidae > Carassius > Carassius carassius. The sequence goes on from NC_081786.1 coordinate 12,302,196, forward strand.
CTTTGATCTAGACCTAAATATTGTTTGTTCATAGCTACTTATATCATTTGAAAAATTGAATGTATTTAGTAAAATAATATGTAATTGAATGTGTGTATCACTAGCGATTTTAAAACACTTTGTACGTAATGTTTGTAAATATATTAATAAGGCACTGCATGTTGTAAGATAGAATAAAAAAAATGTATACATTTTATAACAGTGGTCCCTTCTCCATCTTTCTAAAGCAAGGGATAAAGATTAATAAAACTTTGAAGCATCACAGAAGTGTGTAGTTGAAGTTTGTATAATAGAAACCACCCAAATGATTTGTTATGCAACGTTAAGTTTCTTTTGTCTCTCTCTTTCTCTCTGCTCCCCTCCCTATCAGGTGAGAGGTGTTCAGGTGAGATAACCTGAGCGTTCACGGGTGCCATGAATTGGGCTTTTCTTCAGGGTCTCCTGAGTGGGGTCAACAAGTACTCCACCGCATTCGGCCGGGTCTGGCTGTCCATAGTCTTCCTGTTCAGGGTCATGGTCTTCGTCGTAGCTGCGGAGAAGGTATGGGGTGACGAGCAGAAAGACTTTACATGTAACACTGCTCAGCCTGGCTGCCATAACGTTTGCTACGACCACTTCTTCCCGGTGTCCCACATACGTCTGTGGGCTCTGCAGCTCATCTTCGTCACCTGTCCGTCGTTCCTCGTGGTGCTGCATGTGGCCTATCGTGAGGAACGTGAACGGAAACATCGTATCAAATACGGTGAGGGCTGTCAGCGGTTGTACGCCAACACTGGGAAGAAGCGTGGCGGTCTTTGGTGGACGTATGTCCTCTCGCTGGTTTTTAAAATGGGAGTGGATGCGACCTTTGTGTATCTCCTGTATCACATCTATGAGGGCTATGACTTCCCCACCCTGGTGAAGTGTTCTGAGAGTCCCTGCCCTAATGTGGTGGATTGCTTCATCTCGCGGCCCACAGAGAAGCGTATCTTCACCATCTTCATGGTGGTGACAAGTGTGGTGTGCATCCTGCTCTCCCTCTGCGAAACCCTCTACCTGGTGGGCAAACGCTGCTTTGAATGTATTCACAGGATGCAGGGCTCACGGCAGGTAAACAAGGCAAGGTCCATCGCTAACATGAGGAGCTCAAATACTCATTTAGATTCAAACAGCAAGAAACTTGCAAGCACCGGCCAGCCAGCGCCAGCATACAGTACGGTCATCTCATCCTAAAAAACATGAACTTGGAAAATGCTTCCACTCAGAGTGGGACTCGGAGAGATGGAAAATGTTCCTCATGTTCATTCACCACGATGTGAACTCAAACATGACCAACTCAGTAGACGGTTGGCAGTAGAGGAAGGAGCTTGTATGCTTACCCTATATCCACTGGATCTTTTTGCTGGAAAGTCGTGGCCTGATAAACAACATTGTATATTTGAAAAGTTTATAGGGGTCAGAATGCCAACATCCAGGATGATGCAGTCTTTAGTTTGACTAAACCAAGTCTCCTCAGGGTTTTGGGTGTGGTGTGGTTTCTTTTAGGGCAGTGGTTTTCAAACTGGTACTGCAAGCACCTCCAGCACTACATTTTATGTGTCTCCATTTTCTATCACACATGATTCAACTCATCAGCTCATTTGTAGAGACTGGCAAGACCTGAAATGGGGAAGTCGTGGCCTAGTGGTTAGAGAGTTTGGCTCCCAACCCTAAGGTTGTGGGTTTGAGTCTCTGACTGGCAATAACACGACTTAGGTGCCCTTGAGCTAGGCACTGGACCCCCAACTGCTGCCCAGTGTGTGTGCGTGCACTTTGGATGGGTTAAATGCAGAGCATGAATTCTTATAATGGGCCATACTTGGCTGTATTATTGACTGTATTATTCACTTTAAATGGGTGTGTCAGATATAGGGAGACATACAAAATGTGTGGTGATTGGGCAGGACCGGTTTGAAAACCACTGTGTTAGGCCAAGATCCAGAACACCAACACCAACGGACACTTTAAACTAAACAAATACAAAACAGATTGTATAAGCACAGGTAATTACAATAATTACTTATAATTACATAGTAGTGCACAAGCAAAACGTGATCACTCTTTGCTTCACATTTTCATACTTAATTTTTTCAGAAGAAACCAAAGATAGTATAATTAATTGATGGAAGAATCTGTTATCTATAGAAGCCTGTTCAGGGTAAATACACTGAGCAATTGTGACCTTATAACTCACAATGTGACTTACTAAAACTGACTTACTTTGTGAACTAAAAAATTGTTCACCCAAAAATAAAAATTCTGGCATCATTTACTCATCCTCAAGTCGTTCCAAACCTGTAAACTTTCTTTTCATATTTTGAATAATGTTTCAACAGCTTTTGTCCGCACAGTGAAAGTCATTGGGGGGCAAAACAACACTGAACACTGATGACTTTCACAGTATACGTGGACTTTCACAGGTTTGCACTGATGTTAGAGTGAGCAAATGATGAACGAATTTTTCTTCGGTAAACTATCCATTTGATTTTCAAAATTGTGACTCACAATGTGACTTCATATGGTGCAGTGTGACACATCTTGTAGCTGCAACCTTGCAATGGGACTATATTTCATATAGCTTTATTTCTTGTTGAATTAAACTTTATCTGACAATCAATTTTTATTATTTCGCTGAAGTGGAAACAGGCTTCCATAGCTGGAAATAAATTATGCTTTTAAAATGATATCTTTCCTTTGGATGTGAGAACAACATGCAAAGATACATCACACAAAGAGTCTATATTTCTTCTCCATATATTTAAGTTAATGCTGTTAAAATCAACACATTTTTACAAACAGACTCCCCAAATCCACCTAGATAGTGAACCCTAATTTATACTTCAATTTGAGTGTAAATTGAAATTTGTTTGTTTACAAATTTGTACAAAACAGATTGTACTGTATTTAATTTTTTTTATTACTACATTTTTGCTGAGTTACTGTTTTGTATATTAGCTGATGTGTGTGTGTGTGTTTGTGTGCTAATGTGTACTTAAACTTTGGTGCTCCAATCTAATGTCTTCCAAGAATTTGCAGTATTTAAAACATCAAGAACTTATTGATAAATGCTCAACACTGCCAGATGATCAAATTCAAATAAGGCAATTTTGCCTGTGTGTGTGTATGAGAGTTTTACATTCACTGATAAACATATCCAGAAAAGTAAACATCTTCCGAGGATAGAAATCCTCTGTTTGTATGCTAACCTTTCAGCATTCTTTCCTAATTACTGTGTTTAGAGTTGTTTACATTTTGAGATACATTAAAATCTGCTTTTTATTTTCGTACAAGCTGCTGCTCATTTCAATCAGTGATGTCTCTTAAAATCAGGATGCAGATGAAAATTTTTACTTTTGAAACCATTTGTTCTGCATGTTATTGTAGAACAAGAAAATGACAAGAATGAAAATAGCAAAGATAAACATGATGTGCTTCGTCAGCATGACATTTTATTTGGATTCACACCAAGTTTGAAAAATGCAAGATAAAATGAGAAAACAAAGGTTCTTATTGAATTTTTGAATGCTTTTCAGTTAAATAAAAATCAACATACACCTACGTATGTGTGTGTATATATATATATATATATATATATATATATATATATACATACACTCTTAATTCATGACAATGGTTATGTTGGGGCATTAGAACAATCCTGTCTATAAATTTTCAGCTTCCTGTTGCACTGTGGAATAATAAACCACTTTTCTTAAACTAACCCTTGGGCTGCTTTGCAACTGGATTGTATTTCAGGTTCTTGTCTGGATTGTATTTCTGTTGCACTATTAAGTCTTCACTCTTTTCAGTAAACAAAAGCGCCCCAAGACAACAAAAACATCCCTCCCTGTTTCGTGATCAATGGTTTTGCCTGTCTCTCTGTATTGTGATATCTCCATAACCTCTGTGCAGTAAAAGGCAGGGTAGATGCAGTTAATTCGTGTTGAAGCAGGTTTTGTGAGTCACATCTACATTCCTAAGGCATGGAAACCGATCTGACGAGTTCTTTTCCTTTTCTAACACAACCAACATTCCACTCCCTCTTCATTGTTTTTGTACTTCCTCTCTGTCACTTTTCATCATCGTTAACGTTGCTTTAATCCATAAATGTCAACATCTACATTTCCTAATCATATGTACTGTATATGCACTTTGTTTAAAAATCTATTTCTATTTAAAAATCTATTCCCCACATAAACAAGTGTAAACCAGTAAAAAAAAAAAAAGAACTTTACAAAAGACCTGCCCGATCTGGTTCAGTGTTTCTTCCACAATGTTTCATAATGTTTCCTCCTGCTGAAAAAACAAGTTCAGACAGAACACATTGCCTGAATAATTTAAAGCAGGCATGAGTTCCTGTAAGACTTTAAAAACACACTGAGGGGAAGACTGGCGATCCTCATGACCACATTATAGAGAGAAAATTATAAAACCACAGCTCTTTTAATGCCTGATTCAGAGAATGAATCATCCTGCAGAGGTTTTGCTAGTGAGTCATAGGGCTTCACACGTGTGACCGACAAAAATTTCTCAAGCTTTGATGAGATAGAACCACAGAGACTTTTCCTCTGGAAAACTTTACTTCTGGGATACTTGGAATCAAACCGAATGTCTTCAGAATTACCAGCACAAATCATTAACCATTAGATTCCCATAACTAAAACTGATGCACATAATCAAGCTGACATAGATTCATATCCACACCAAAGAGCTTATAACAAGGATTTCCTGCATCCCAGAACTAATTCCCGAGTTACTGGGAACACATTAACTTTAATTACACAAAATAATTAGTACCGGATTCTTGGCACAACACTAAAGGCTAAAGCATAGAGACCCACAACAAGTTTCTAAGCAACAAAAAAAATTCTAAAGCTGTTGTTCAGGACAAGGTGTGGTCTTTTACGTGACTATGGAGCGCAGACTTTCATGGACAAGTCTGAACATGGAGAAGCCGCCTGCAGACGTTGGCAACACCACAGACCACTAACACACAGTGTATACTTGACAGAGCTGTCCAAACAAAGGAGTCTTATTTATTGTACAACAAGATGGAAAATGTTACTAGGCTCCACAGGCAAGGGTTTACTATTTTGTTGCAAAGACAATGCAGTACAATAATATTAACATTATACTAAAAACTTTTATGGAGTCACATTACAATAATTTTAGAGCCAACACTGTAACTTTATAAACCAAACAGCCCTCTGTTACCTACACTGGGCATTTAAGACAATACACAGAAAAGCATGATCATTTTGAGAGAGCATTTTACAAACAAATATGTATTTAGTTAGCTGGCTTTCTTAAAGTTCGAGGTTATAAAGCTGTCCTCTAGTCTGGAGACTGAACTCCACCCTCACTGAGGCGTGTTACCAAACCAGATCCACAGAGAAGCTAAACTTCAGAGAAACTAATTACGGAAAAGAGATTAACATCGCTCATTTACAAGAGAAAAGATACATCCAAAGTAAGTAATAAACATTGTTTTATACAATTTTAGAAGCGATTCACATTCGCGCTATAGAAATGTTTACATGAGAACATCCTTGTTTCCGTTCACTTTGACCTGTCATTTCTACTCGATCGAATCGATTTTTCTGATTAGTAATTAAAGGCAAATTGATTTAACTTTTTTTAAAGTATATCCTAAGGTAGCAAACTTGCGGGTTGTTTTTAAATGTGAAATCTATATTTAGTTGCGATTTTGTGAGCTGTTTAATATGGTACATTATTACAAATATGCCCGCGTTTACAAAAGAAATCGAAATATTTGATAATTACAGTGCTGGAGAACAACTTAACTGCCACTGGCAATTAAAAACGACAACCGCCGATGAACAAAGAAATTGAGACAAAGTAGCGAGAAAGAGTAGCACTGGTTGACTTGTAGTTTACACAAAACAGTAGGACTCAGACGTAGATACTACTACTAAATAATAATAATATGGAGGATGAGTATTAAAGGTAAAGCTCTAAAACTGATATAAAAATTATAGAGCAATTATTATTATTATTATTATTGCCTTTTCTGATGATGGAGATGATGAATAGCGTGATGGCCTATCTTACAATTAGCAATTTATGATTTGAGCATACACCATTCTAAAGCATTTAAAGGGATAGTTCACACACAACTAAATAAAAATTGTCATCCTTCACACACCTTCATGTCCATGATTATTATAAAAGTGATCCATATGACTATATACTTCAAGTCTTCTGAATTCAGGCGATAGCATTCTGATACTAACAGAAAGAAAATTAAGTAATTATTAACTTGAATCCTCACCTAAAGTGATCTGCTAATTGCTGTGATTCGAATTCAGGAAGAATCAGTTCAGTTAATGAAAAAAATCATTCCTCTTTCCCAAAATCACCATAATCCATTCATATGGATAAGATTTGTTTTTAAAATATCACATTTTCAGTATGTTGGAATAACATGAGGGTGAGGAAATGGTTGAACTATCCCACCGTGTTGCTTTTAAATACAAGAAGTTGTTTGGGAAACAAGAAGTTGAGTTCCATCATTGTGATTTTTTTTTCTGCTTCAGTTTTTTTCCATCTTCAGGTTGCTGTATTCTTCATCAGACATATTCAGTGTTAAAGAGGATCAGAGGACACCAAGTGTGACTTGGCCTTGCTCTGAGCCATGGACTGGAAGACTTTTCAAGCCCTGCTCAGTGGGGTGAATAAATACTCCACTGCATTTGGCCGGATCTGGCTCTCAGTGGTTTTTGTGTTCAGGGTGATGGTTTACGTTGTAGCGGCTGAGAGAGTTTGGGGCGATGAGCAGAAAGACTTTGACTGCAACACCAAGCAGCCGGGCTGCGCAAACGTCTGCTATGACTACTTCTTCCCCATTTCCCACATCCGACTGTGGGCCCTGCAGCTCATCTTCGTCACCTGTCCATCGCTGATGGTGGTCATGCATGTGAAGTACCGGGATGAACGCGAACGCAAGTTCCGTGAGAAGCACGGCGAAAAAGCCAAGCTCTACGACAACACAGGGAAGAAACACGGTGGACTGTGGTGGACGTACCTGATTAGTCTTTTTGTCAAGGCCGGCATCGAGATCACCTTCCTGTACATCCTCCATCACATTTATGACAGTTTCTACCTGCCACGGCTGGTGAAATGTGAGGTCCAGCCATGTCCCAACGTTGTGGACTGTTACATTGGACGACCCACAGAGAAAAGAGTCTTCACCTACTTCATGGTTGGAGCTTCAGCTCTTTGCATAGTGCTCAGTGTCTGTGAGATCATCTACCTGATCTCCAAACGTGTCATTCGATGTGCCAACAAGTGTAAGAGGCACCAAAGAAGCAGCACACCGCTTAATGGACGATACCAAGACGAGGACAGCAACTGCACCATTCCCTTGCATGAATTGGGCAGAAAATCCGAGTTCAAATCTGAGTCTAAACCAGACTTTAAGCCTGAGTATAAACCTGGGACTAAATCACAGTTTAAATCTGAGCTCAAGCCAACATTTAAGCCAGCCTATAGATCGAGTGGTGACATGATAGCTTCTGCTCCAAACCTCTCAGTTCCCATGTACAAGATGCAGTCTGATATCATTTGAAGAATGTTTCCACGTTTCATTCTCCATCAAGTATTCACAGAGTGATCGGGGGACATAAAACAAGCTTTGAATATCTGAACAGTCTCAAAGTAGTTCATCGTCCATCAAGACATATAAAACTGCCAATCTAGTGGGTGTTTGTTATTTGGCAGATGGTTTGTGACATTCTGTATGTCAGATTTCAGAAACTTTTTCCTGGGAAACAGTAGGGATTAAGTGTCTTGATTAGTGGAGCAGTGGAGATCAATCAGGATTGTGATATCACTGGAACCTGGGTTCAAACCTGGAGTCTTTTGATTAAGAGCCTAGTTCCTTAAGGCTTCAACTCCAGCTCAAAGTACCAGCCATGATCCTAAGAATTAATGGGGACTGAATGCATTGCTCTCTCATACATTTCTTAAAAAGAACAAAGGTGAAAACCCATGAAAAAGCTAAAGAGTAATCAAGTACCCAAGAATGCATTCATGGAGAACACACCTTGCATACAAAACCCACTTCAAGCTTCACAAGCACACTAAAAGATAGGAGGAAGAGTGGAGTTTATTGTATGTTAGAAGACGTCATAAATGCCTCATGGGTGTCATTGTTTACGCTGTCTCATTTCTCAATGTCCTGGTATTTGTTACAAAGATCAGAACACATTTTATAAGTTGAAGCTGTTTCAACTTTGAGTTTCATAGAGATCATAGTGGATGTTTATATGCAAACACACCCGAACTCTATCTGAATTTAAATTCTTATGCTGGAAAAATGAGAGGTATATAGAATATAACAGTGTCCATAAGAGCAATCAGGGTAATTTTGTTTTCCATTATTTGTGGTAACTTTACTGTAGACTGTGGACTAACCTCATCTGATCTACACTTGGCAACCATTTGCACTAGTCTGACTTTAGCTGAGATTTGTCATTATACTGCACACCCTGCCTTTGTATCAAAATTAATCTACACACTGACAAATTACCTTGTGAATTTCTTTCATGATTTTCATAAAATTGTCAGAATGGAGTTCTTTTTTTGTATGTCATATACTATTTGACTTTTTTTTAACAAGCTTTTAAAGTTTATTCATTCTGATACTGTACAAAATTAAACATTTTGTCACATTTTTAAAGATTAGTGTGATGTGAAAAAGCAATAGCTTAAATTATGAACAGATTTAAATCAAAGAGGAAACAGATTTAAGGAAGTGGATAAACAAATTAACTTTGAGAACGTGGAACATGATGACAATTTTCACTGATCCATTTCATATCTTTGCAAAACCATTCAAATGTTTGGGGTCACTGAGATTTTTAATACTTTCATTCAGGAAGGATGCATTAAATTGATTGAAGTAAATACTTTCATATGATACAAAATACTGTGAGAAACATTTTACATGGTATGCAACAACACTGAACAGTTGAATTGTTGTCAACAGTGATGAGAAATGTTTTTTGAGCACCAAATCAGCATATCAGAATGATTTCGGAAGGATCATGTGACTGTTGGCCTGTATGAGCACAAGAGATGTCTTTCACAGACATTAAACAATCCTACTGACCCCAAACTTTTGAATGACACAGTGGGATTCTTTGTCCATGCGTCCATTTAGTTAGTTTTGACTGATTTAAAACAGTTTACCTGCTATTACAGTTAGCATCTGACATTTTTTTTTTTTTTAAATAAAATACTACTAAATACTATTTCTTCCCTAAATACAAATATATACATTCATAGACAGGATGTCACTTCCTGATCAATGTACAAAAACTATTATTCACTTCTGAATAACTCTTCTCTTTTTTGTCTTATTCATGCAGACATTTGTAAAACATGTTTTTGAGGCTGTATGATGTCAAACAAAATGCGTAAATGTGTAGACTTGTTGATCAGCCTTCAACTGCTAACAGAAGTGCTTTATGTAACTAAAATGGTTACTTTCCTTTTGGCAAAAAGGATGCAGTTTTATGTTTGTTACTTTTATGAAAAGTTCAGTTGTCAGCCTAACCTCTAAAAGAGAAGTGTGGCACATTGCATAAGGATCCATAAATTCACATTTCTCCAGATCTTGTCTTTAATCATTCAAATTAATAATCCTCTATTAAACATCATACACACTAAAGATAAAGAGTGAAGCAAAAAAAAAAAAAAAAAAAACAATATTGTGAGTTAACAATACAAATAGAAATGATAAGTTGTTGCACACATGACAAGACATGCCTCTACAATAAATTTAAGGTAATTTAAATTTTGTATACAATAAAGCAAACTTGCAGAGTAAGGGATTTTCCTTAGCATGGAAAAAACATGTATTATTCATGTTTTTTCCTGGAACGAAAAAATTAATCAGTAGTCCTAATGGTACAATGGTCTTTTCATTATAATGGGTTTGTTATGATTACCAGCATAATGCTTTTGTCTGATAATGACAGATATTTCTGTCTTCAAAATGAGTCACAAGACACAAGTATGAGGATGTCATATTTAAAACCATTTGTGATATCTGATTCTGAGAGACAATGACGCTAATCAAGATTAGTAATCTGATGCAATGTAACCAGCAAAACATTTTCATTCTAGTTTCTTAATACTCTGCGAAGTCAAATTAAGTCCATTCTGGCATTTATTGCCTTTAGGCATCAAACGATCTTGCTTCAGCACTATGTAAAATATTTAATTAATTCATTAGAAATATAAATATATAAAGATTGCCTGTCACCAGAAATCAAGACACAAGAGAACAGTTTGGGTCTGTGGCTGTGAATATTGTTTGATATGAGCTCACAAGCACCCTTTTCACCACTAGACTCAGTCATCCATTCACAGTAGAGTATGGATGTGCTGATCCCCAATGTCCAGCTTCACTGTTTAGAAATACTTGAAAAATGTTAGAAATGAAGAGATTTCACTGTGTACGAAAGGGTAATGTAGTGTGAGCTCCAAAAGAGTAATGTCATCATACCAGAGACTATAATCTCTATAAAGAGAAAGAAGAGTTCAGAGCTTGCAGGAGGCCTGAGCTACTTTTGAATTTGTCCTTCTGTTGAGTGAATGACAGATGTATGAGCCAGCGTCCAACAGTTTGGGCAGATCCACTCCCTGAAACAAAGAAACTATAGCTTAAATGCATAACTCTTGTTATTTTACATGATTATTTAGTTTTATACGCTGAGGCCCAGTAATGTATTTGTGACATTTATATGACATTTATTTTATGACCACTTTCCATTCCTTCTCTGACCCCACATGTTTCTCGAGCACCAAATCAGCATATCAGAATGATTTCTGAAGAATCATATGACGCTGAAGACTGGAGTAATGGCTGCTGAAAATTCAGCTTTGGCATCACAGAAACTACATTTTTAATTTTATTACATTTACATTTTCAAATCTATTAAAATACAAACCTGATTGCAAAAAAGTTGGGACCCATAAAAACAGAATGCAATGATGTGGAAGTTACAAATTTCAATATTTTATTCAGAATACAACAGATAACATATCCCGTAATTCCTCAAATAAAAACCAGTTTCAAATAAACGCTGGGCCTCAGTGGCCGGGGGCGTGGTCGGCACGGACAAATAAAGGCAGGTCTTAAATAAAGGCCGGGGGAAAATTTTGTGCAGCAGAGCCAGATAACGAACGTACACGCCCACTGCCGGAGCGTTTTTTGTTCTCGAGTCAAGAACCGGTTGCATCGGTTTTCGGATCACCAGTACACGGAACCGAGAACCGTTTCTGTCGGACGCGTCCGAGCTGATGATACTGCGCATGCGTGATTCAGCGTGAAGCAGACTGACACAGAGCGCGTCTGACCCGAACTGATTCTTTTGGTGATTGATTCTGAACTGATTCTGTGCTAATGTTATGATCTCTGTCCACTGGAACGCTATCGCTTTTAATTTAAAACGGGTTATTTAAAACCATTACTTATCAAACAGATGGAACTAGAAATAAAGGCCTGCCTCTAATAAAAGCCTGTGACCTTCTGCAGTTCAGGTAAATAAAGGCCCCGGCCTTTATTTGAGGAATTACGGTATCAAATGTTTAAAATGAGAAAATGGATAATTTTAAGGGAAAAATAAGTTGATTTTTTTTGAGATGGCATCAACACATCTCAAAAAAGTTGGGACAAGGCCATGTTTACCACTGTGTGGCATCCCCTCTTCTTTTTATAACAGTCTGCAAACGTCCGGGGACTTAGGAGACAAGTTGCTCAAGTTTAAGAATAGGAATGTTGTCCCATTCTTTTCTAACACAGGCTTCTATTTGCTCAACTGTCTTAGGTCTTCTTTGTTGCATCTTCCTCTTTATGATGCGCCAAATGTTTTCTATGGGTGAAAGATCTGGACTGCAGGCTGGCTATTTCAGTACCCAGATTCTTCTTCTACGCAGCCATGATGTTGTAATCGATGCAGTATGTGGTCTGGCATTGTCATGTTGGAAAATGCAAGGTCTTAGGAGCATCTGTTGTTCTGCCCATGCCACACGCACTCATGCAACCCCATACCATCAGAGATGCAGGCTTCTGAACTGAGCGCTGATGACAACTTGGGTTATCCTTGTCCTCTTTAGTCCGGATGACATGGTGTCCCAGTTTTCCAAAAAGAACTTCAAATTTTGATTCGTCTGACCACAGAACAGTTTCCCACTTTGCCACACACTCCAATTTAAATGAGCCTTGGCCCAGAGAAAATGCCTGCATGTTTAGATATGGCTTCTTTTTTGACCTTTAGCCAGCAACGGCGAATGGCATGGTGGATTGTGTTCACCGACAATGTTTTCTGAAAGTATTCCTGAGCCCATGTTTTGATTTCCATTACAGTAGCATTCCTGTATGTGATGCAGTGCCATCTAAGGGCCCGAAGATCACGGGCATCCAGTATGGTTTTCCAGCCTTGACCCTTACGCACAGAGTTTGTTCCAGATTCTCTGAATCTTTGGATGATATTATGCACTGTAGATGATGATAACTTCAAACTCTTTCTCTGCAATTTTTCTCTGGGAAACTCCTTTCTGATATAGCTCCACTATTTTTCACTGCGGCATTGGGGGAATTGGTGATCCTCTGCCCATCTTGACTTCTGAGAGACACTGCCACTCTGAAAGGCTCTTTTTATTCCCAATCATGTTGACATTTAACGTTGCAAAAAAAAGTTGCAAATAGGTCCTCCAGCTGTTCCTTATATGTACTGCACATTTAACTTTTCCTCTTATTGCTACCTGTCCCAACTTTTTTGGAATGTGTAGTTCTCATGAAATCCAAAATGAGCCAATATTTGGCATTAAATTTCATAATGTCTCACTTTCAACACTTTATATGTTATCTATATTCTATTGTGAATAAAATATAAGTTTATGAGATTTGTAAATTATTCCATTCCTTTTTTACTCACAATTTGTACAGTGTCCCAAATATTTTGGAATCGGGTTTGTAGAAAACAGTTATTTTATATTGTACTATTTCATAATATCACTATTACTACATAATATTATTAATATTACTACCAGTCTTGGGTAGATTCAGAAACTACTGCCTTGAAAACAGCAGAGATTCAGTGTCTTGCTTCGTGGACCAGAATTTTTATTCTGATTAATGCAGCCTTAGTGAGCAAAAGGATTTTTAAATTTACCAATCGCAAAATTTTAATAATAGCATAGTTTATAGAAAGCCTGTGAATTTATGAGAAGTTAAACCATAATCCAGCAAAATCGGTCATGATTTATGAGTGACGTTCCCCATTAAAGGAAGCTGTTTAAGTTCAGACTGGTGAGATTATGCATGTACAGATCAGAATTTTCTGAAAGAATCCAGACTGCCGATAAATTTGACTGTGAGATTAAGATTTAAATGTGACACAGACACAGTCCTGTACTTACAGTATGGATTCCCAGTCCGTGCAGCATATAGACCACATCTTCAGTTGCAACATTCCCAGAAGCCCCTTGGGCATAAGGGCAGCCTCCCAGCCCTGCAACGGATGAGTCCACAACACTTACCCCATTCTAGAAAAGAACACATGAAAAAAAGGCGTGTTGTATTTAAAAACCAGTTGCTCATTTTAAGAATAAGAAAAATGAAGAGGCGAGAATGGATAGTATGCACACAAGGCATGTGTCACTAAAGTCTCGACAAACAGTAAACCAATATGAATATAGTAAAAATATAAATCAATACAGGCAGGCAGAGAGGTTTGAGGCATTTATTCCACACACTTCCATACCTGTAATGCTACAAGTATGTTAGCGAGTGCTTGTCCATAAGTGTCATGACAGTGAACCGCTAAAGCCTCCACAGGAACCTCTTTCTTCACAGCATTCAACATCTCCGTCATGCCACCCGGAGTGCCCACTCCAATAGTATCACCAAGTGAAATCTCATAGCAGCCCATGGAATACAGTCGCTTTGCAACCTCTGCCACTTTGTTCGGCGATACCTTCCCTTCATATGGACAACCCAGCACACATGACACATAACTGGGAATAACAGAGAAAGAGAAGACATTTTTCTCAAATAAGAGCACTGGGCTATGGAAAAATAACAGAGACACTGAAATGTGTCATCAGCAGGTGTCTTACCCTCTCACAGGAACCCCCTCTTGATTGGCTGCTCTCATCACCTCCTCAAAGCGCAGAAGACTCTCATCCACTGAACAGTTGATGTTCTTCTTACTGAAGAGCTCTGATGCAGCACCAAATATTGCCACCTCTTTTGCACCAGCCTTCATCTGAGATTATATGTATATATCTCTTACTAATGCCAACATTTTGAATGGTAGGATATAAATAAACATATTTAATATAGCACTAGCACTTTAACAGTCTGTGTTGTATTTCACTCACAGCAGCCTGGAAGCCCTTCAGATTAGGGGTCAGAACGGGGTAGTTCACGCCAGCTTTCTTGTGGAGACCACGCATCACTTCCTCTTGATCGGACATCTGCCAATCAAATGCAGCCAATCTCTCATAATTTGCTCTCTTTATAGTGATTTATTTTATGTTGTGAGAATTTGTTTCTGAAATTTTCGCAGGCTCTGATGGCGTAGGCTGCTTCTCACCTGAGGGACCCATTTAGGTGAGACAAAACTTGTGGCCTCAATGACAGGGAGTCCGGCCTCGGAGAGCATATCGATCAGACGGATCTTCACCTCCGTTGGAACGACGGTCTGATGGATGCAGAGTTTGATTAACAGAAATGATACGGATCTTGTATTTTACTTTACATGCTTTCCAGAACTTTCCCATCATCATTTGTGACACTTTTCAATTACTTTTACTATTACTATTTTACTACCAGGACAAACCTTCTGAAATAACCATTCACTATGTGTCTGACAGTTGGCAAACGTAAAAAAGAAGTGTTTAATCACACAGCACAGCGCTGTCTGCTGGTGTTGATGCAGGTTCATTCAGAATCACAGAAAACGCTTAACCTTCTCATTCTGAAGTCCATCTCGGGGTCCGACCTCAACGATCTTAACCCTCTCTGGTAATGAGCTTGACTGTGTGGCAGACACACTGACCTGTCAGATCACACACACGCACGCACGCAATTTAATTAATTTAGGTACACACAAACCACGTAACATCGTCACATTCAGAGCAGTACGCGCGTGAACTTACGGATCTGAGTATTGCGGCAGCAGCGGAACACAGAGCGGGTCTGTAAACCCGAGCAGAAGCGAAAGATCCTGGACCAACTCTCATCATGAGCGCCGCCATCTTCACACGCCCCCATTCGCCCTGACGTCATTAGCTCATATTTGGATTTAGATCTCGCGATAATACGGGAGAGATTTCTGTCATCGTGGCTCATGGGCTGAATATTTTTCTTGTTTGTCCAAAAAGTCACGTGTCGGTATAAAGGTAGAGTTAATGTAAATGTTAATGTATTCCCCTTTTCCAAAATTCTGGTTAAATGCCAATGATATAAACTGCATGTGTATAAAATATATTTCCTTTAGACCAAATAATAATAACACAAATAATGTTCTGTCAAAATAAGACAAATGGCAAAGATGATATATCGAGAGTGAAACAGAAGCACATATATTCATACATACAATATTTTATTTAGACAATGTTTATGTCGAGCCTGTGACTGCTAACAAATATAACTCGTTTTGTTTTAAATAAATAAATGAGTCTGGTACACATCACACAAAGTAGGTCACGTGAACTCCATGCAGCATAGTTTATTAAATGACATATGTAAACCTTGGCATTAACTAGAGTTGTAGTAAACTAATGTGAAAACATAAAACTGCTGTGAAAGCTTAAAGTCAAAACTAGAATATTGCAGATTTTTTTTTTAATTACAGAAAATTCTGTCCCATTGTATTTAAATTAAATTTCCGCATTGTCATTTTGCCCATAAATGCCTTTTGAATTAAACTAACTATACTTTCAGTTACAGAAATATACTTGTACTTTTATAAAAGCAGTTATATTTTAATACTTTAGATTTTCAATGAGAAAGTGTTTTTATTTGTACAAAAATGCACAATCATTTCCCTTATGAGTTTTTAACAGACCATAAACTGCCAGGAAGACAGCTCTAGCCCATTCCCCCTTTCACACACAACCACAAGCGTATCATCACTTTCCACCGGCTTCCTCGTCACTGTCCTCCACTTCCTGGATTATGAGATCTGCTCCGGAATCTTCTGCGAGGTCATCGTCATCCATGACCCATGCAATTTGCCTGTTCTCACTCATACCCTCTTCCACACCCAACAACAGGCCTTCCTTGTCCTCATTTCCATCAGTCCCATCAGTTATCAACTCACTGTAGCCGCTCTCTTGAATGCAAACATCACACAGCCTGTATTTGCGGGTTCCCTCGCTTACCACTCGCCCAGTGACTTCAGTTACATGCCGTTTGCACTTCCTGCACACCAGCTTACGGGCCTGATGGATCTGTGGAACACATGTGACAACACAGGGGATGTTTAAGATACCACAATAACTTTTTTAGACAGCCTGAAAAAATAGATAATTAGTTTAATTACATCCATTACACTTGACTTAATTCATCCATGACTTAAAGTGATCACACACAGTACAAGATATGAATTAATGACCAACAGTAGCACGTGGATCTACAGCCTGTGGTGGTGTTAATGGACCAGACACGTGTGAAGCTGAGTGTGTTTCTCACCGTCTCAAAATGGCTGCGCAGGTGTTCCAGGCGAGTGAAACGTTTGCTGCAGGCCTGGCAGGGATATGGACGCTCACCTGTGTGACAGCGGAGATGACGCTTCAAGTCGGCCTTTCTCTTTACTGTGTGCGTGCAGAATGGACATTTGTAACGCATAGAGGGCGTGGAATCTGAGACAGAGAGAGGCAGACATTGACATTTAGATCCCTTTCATGCATCACCCAATTTAAATTCAAAACATATTTTGTTTACTCTGAAAGCTTAGAAACATACAGTAATAGAGAGTTAGAGAAAAAAATATGTTTGGTGGGAAAAGGGAGAAAAAGGCCTAAAGGAGAAATGTTTAGCATTATTAACTTCTGTCCAAGTTTTGACTGTTGTTTAAGCCCATGAATGGCTCTTAATTGCAAAATGGCGCTTGTCCAGTATGAACATAGAATTTTTTTTTTATTGCTGAGGCATTTATATATATACAGTACAGACCAAAAGTTTGGACACACCTTCTCATTCAAAGAGTTTTCTTTATTTTCATGACTATGAAAATTGTAGAGTCACACTGAAGGCATCAAGGGCTATTTGACCAAGAAGGAGAGTGATGGGGTGCTGCGCCAGATGACCTGGCCTCCACAGTCACCGGACCTGAACCCAATCGAGATGGTTTAGGGGTGAGCTGGACCGCAGACAGAAGGCTAAAGGGCCAACAAGTGCTAAGCATCTCTCGGGGAACTCCTTCAAGACTGTTGGAAGACCATTTCAGGTGACTCCCTGTTGAAGCTCATCAAGAGAATGCCAAGAGTGTGCAAAGCAGTAATCAAAGCAAAAGGTGGCTACTTTGAAGAACCTAGAATATGACATATTTTCAGTTGTTTCACACTTTTTTGTTATGTATATAATTCCATATATAATTCTACATCTGTTAATTCATAGTTTTGATGCCTTCAGTGTGAATCTACAATTTTCATAGTCATGAAAATAAAGAAAACTCTTTGAATGAGACGGTGTGTCCAAACGTTTGGTCTGTACTGTATATATATATATATATATATATATATATGAGGTTTGAATTTATATGATAAAAAAATACAAGGAAACAGTATTACTGTACAATATTAGTATAATACCCAAAAAAAATTCCTGTGATTGGAACGCTGTAAAAGTAATTTTTTCAGATTCATTACTCTATTCTTCACTGTCACAGAATTCTTCATAAATCATTTTAATATGCTGATTAGGTCTGGAAATTTCTGGAATCATCAACGCTGAAAAGATTAGTGCTGCTTAACATTTTTGCGGAAACTTTAATAGCTTTTCTCATGATGTATTAATGAATGTAAAGTTTATCTGAAATTGATTTTTTTTGTACCAATAAAAAGGTTTTTACTGTCACCGTCGATCATTGACCCCAAACCATACATGTACAATATCTGCAGTTTTATGCTCACCTTTATTAAACACCCCAGCAACCCCAACAATAGACGGAATGTTGGCGTACAGTTCGTCTGCTATCTGAGAGCAGTGTGATACCACTCCCTGCAGGTCAATGAGAGAAGTGTCTTCTGTTACCAAGCGACTGGTGGCAGTTCTTTTCCTGCTTCCTCTTCTTCTGCGTTCAGGGAGCACCGAGCTGAACTGCTCCTCCTCCATTTGTGCCTCCAGACTGGACTGTGGAGGAGAGTTCTGCTGAAGCCCTGACGGCTGTGGGCTTGTTCCTCTGAAGTCCTCCTGCGTCTGATCATCCTCTGGTGGATCCCAGAGTCTGGTCTGAGAGCTCATGCTTACGTCACACATGTTGGACGGCTCGATGATGTTCTCACGCCTGTCCTGAAGTGGACTGCTGTCCGACAGACACAGATACCGACCCTCATCGTCCTCTTTTGTGCTGATCTCAAGGAAAGCTTTAATGAAGGCCTTGCAGTAGGAAATGACATCATTCATCTGCAGGTAGCTGGCGGCTGACATCACTTCTATTACATTAGAGCTGTTGAGCTCCAGCTGACCGGAGTAAATGAAGTCCAGGATGATGGCAAAGATCTCAGGGCTGAAGACATCAAAAGAAGCACTTACAGACTCTAGAGTGTCTTTAGCTCCTTGAGACAGCAGCATCCTGAAATATCCACTGCTGCCGTACAAGACGTTACGGTGTGCACGGAAAATCTGACCCTCCACCAGCACGTTGCAATCACAGAACAATTCCTGCTGACGTTGCTGGTCCAGCTGCTTTAGCAAACAGCTCTGGTGAATGGCTGACATATCTGCACTGGTCCATTTGTGAATAGGCCTGAAAAAAGAAGTGGGACAACTTGAAAAAAAAGTATATATATATATATATATATATATATGAGAGAATGGGTAATTTACTTATATTCATTATCCAGTTTTACATTATACCTAGCTTGTAATGTGCAGTGTTGTGCTTTGTGTGATGTAATGGCAGCGATTTTATTTCACGAAGAGGCAGCTCAACTCCGCCCACTGTGTTCTTATTGGATGACACATCTGTCAATCATATACATTCGCTGTGGAAGGGGCAACACCCGACTTTGCGCATCGGGTAACGAGGGAGAGAAGCGGGGAGAGAGAAAAAGATAAATAGATACAGAAAGATGTAGGAAAGAAGAGAAACGCACGTTTCAAACACGAAAAATATTAGAATAAAGAAAAACAGGCGACGCTGTTGCTGCTATACCTACATCTTATCTTCCCCTCACAGCAAGCGCACACAAATACAAAAACTGGGTTACAGTGCAAGACGTATATAAATAAATAAATGACCAACCCAGTTACGACAAAGCCATAAATACCATAGAAACAGAGAAAATGCTAGAAAAGTAGGCCTAAGTAATAAAATTAAAGACGCTGCACCCTGTGTGCAAAAAACGCCCGCCGGAGAAAGAAAGTAAAAGCCTACCTGAGATAACGCGCAAACACGCCTGTGATTCACTAAAAGGATATTTAAACATTAACCAGGAATATAATTTCTTATATTACGAATCAACCCTTTCAGATGAGGGGAAAGAGGCATTAGGGTGGTTTCTGACGGGAGTCCTGTCGTCCGCGGAGAGCCGCCCACCGAACCGACCTCCGCTTTAAACGATCCAGACTGGATTTTAAAACGCAAAACACCCGGCTTTGCAAGCACCTTCATCCTCTTTTCACATTTCGGATCACCTGAGTTCGAGCGACCCGCGGGCTGGCGCTGAGCCTCGCGCTGGTCCCCGTCGCCCACCCTCTTTACCCGGGCACCGTTTCCCCGGTCTCTTAAACATAATACTCACAGATGCCCCGCGTCACCCGCACTCCGGTACGGTCGACATGTCCCACTTTCACAAACCATCTCCATTTCTTAGCCTACTTTGGATGTATTTCTCCAGCTTTTATTATCAGGGCGAACGGCTTTCACTTCCTGCTTTACCCGAAAGACCGAGACCCGTTTGTGCTGGAAAAACGTTTTGCTGACGTGGGTGTCCGGTGCGCCCGGGACTGGAGAACCACTTAAAGCACACGCGCCCCGTGCCGTGCAGCAAACCCGATACATTTATATAGGCAGGCTCTGGCCATGAAAATGAAATATTTTTTCCAGCGCTTATGTTGACCCTTTCGTTTAATAGGAAACAGCGCCATTGATTTGACACAGGGCACGATGTTCAGTCGAGTCTAACAAAAAGCAAGTGTTGACAAAATGATGTAGTGTGTGTGTGTGTGTGTGTGTGTGTGTGTGTGTGTATATATATATATATATATATATATATATATATATATATATATACACACACACACACACACACACACACATACAAATACATATATAAATATATACATTAAAATATATATATTATATAAATATACATATAAATATATACATTATATATATATAAATATATACATTATATATATATATATATATATATATATAATCTAAATATACATATATATATAAATAAAAGATTTATACAGATTTGTAAAATGAACAATCGTTACAATGACAAACAACCACGAGAACAGAAGTTAATTTCTAAATAAGCGAAATATTTTTTATTATTTCATACTGACAAAGAAGTATAAATAATTCTAAATTAGAAATGAGCCATTCAGTGTAAAAGTGAGATAACACGAAAATGGAGGACATTAGAAAACAAAAGAGAAATAAAATAATTTGTTTAGCTTCAAGTTTCTTGTAATATAATGATTTTACATATAATTATTACAAATTAAAAGACTTCATGGTCCCACTCTGTCTTTGATTTTTATTTTTTTGCCATGAGTGCAATTCCCTTATTTCCGTAAGAAACATTATGCATTCATCCAGTTTTAAGACTGTGTTCCATTACTGAATCCTGTGGGATTCTGGGATTGCCAGCGCCACAAATCCTCACCTGTGTGATAAGAAAAAAAAGTCTGATTAATCATGAGCTGTCAGTACTTCACACCTCATTTACACTCTTATCTACGTATGCACATTGCAGAGTTAAAATGATTTCAATTCACACTTACACATCCTCTCCAGGCCATATTCAGCCTTCCAGCCCAGCTCTTTCTCTGCCAAAGTTGGATCTGCATAGCAGGACGCCACATCACCGCTGCGGCGAGGTGCAGTCTGATAGGCAATCTGGGACCAGAAGAAAAATACTAGCATTTAATAGGATATATGATTAAAAAAAAACACACACATTAATGCCAGTAAAAACATTATAATGACTCTGAGATTTCATTAAGGCTCAACAAAATGTGTTTGTTTGTGTGTGTGTGTGTGTGTGTATATATATGTGTGTGTATGTATGTGTGTGTGTGTGTGTGCGCGCTTTGGACCACAGCAGGTTTACGCCTCACCTTTCGACCTGAAGCTTTTTCCATGGCATTCACCATCTGCAGCACTGAGTAGCCTGTACCTGTGCCCAGATTATAAACCTACACAGAGACCAACACAGAAATGTTAACCTGAGAAAAAAAGGATGTGAGAATGAGTACATTTAAGAGAAAAAAAAAAAGTCATACTTTACACCCACAGTTGTCCTTCAGTTTCCTGACGGCAGCAATGTGCCCCTTTGCCAAGTCAACAACATGGATGTAGTCTCTCACACCTACCCAGAAATAAAGGAATCAGTGATATTGTCATTACTGAAAACTAAAATGAAAAGAAAATGGAAACAATCCTATTAGCTGAAATAAAAACCAACATAAATAGGAAGAAACTGAAAATAAACATTTCTAATACTCCAAAACTAACTAAAATAAAAAAAACGATAATAATACAAATGAGTTCTAGTTTTAGAGACATAGTATATTATAAAACTTGACACCCCTACAGCCCACCTGCATTAATCATGACAATGCCACTGGATAGCAAAGAAACATAGCTTAGAAATTTAACAGCATTACTATTTGAAATGATAATTGTTTTAATGAGAGCACATAAACTACTAAAATAAAAACGGAATAAACTGAAACCAAAACCTAAAACACATCACCATCTAAAACCAATGTTATTTAAGTATTATGCATATAAAACTATATAATTATATATAATTTTGTTAGTTATTCAATAATGAAATTCAGTCTTAGTAATTTTAGTACTTCAACTTATTTAATTTAAATTAGTGGCCAAGGCAACATTCCAAAATTTCGTTTCAGTTTTTCATGTAATGTATATATTTTATTTAAGCTTTGTTTCATTTAACCAAAACAGGGTTTAATAGTTTTAGTTAACAGTAACGACTTAAACTAACAATAAAGAAATCTGACAAAAGATAAAATAAAAAAATAAAAACAATTTAAAAAACAAATTATTGTATAAATCCAAAACTAGTACGTAAATCAGAGAGTTATGGCAGAAATAGCATGCTGAGAAACATCTCTCATCACCTGTTCCATCAGGTGTGCTGTAGTCATTTCCAAACACATTCAGATGTTTTCGTCTGCCAATAGCCACCTACCGTATACAGTGAGAAAAAACATCATCCATATAAATAAATGCAGGCACACACACGGCTCTTCTAGACCTTAAGTGGTCAAACGGGTTACCTGGGCAACATAAGGCAGAAGGTTGTTTGGGATTCCCTGTGGATCTTCACCAATCTGTCCTGAGATGTGAGCACCAATGGGATTGAAGTACCTGAGCAGCACAGCATTCCAGTCCTGCAAGACATTTTAACAGTCACAAACCTGCCATACAGTCAAAAGTGTCATGAGAGAGCGGTCAGCTACCTTCTCTGCTGTGCACTGATCCCTGATCATTTCCTCTATGAAGTACTTGGTCTTGCCATAGGGGTTTGTGCAGCCACCCACTGGATGCTGCTCATCAATGGGGAGTTTGTGGGGGTCTCCATAGACGGTGGCGGAGCTGCTGAATACTAGATTACGCACTCCATGAGACTGCATCACCTGATTCAGACACACAGGGCCACAGACAGTAAGGCATGCCCTAAGCACTAACATACACACACAGACTCCAAACTTTCCTGAATCTGTAGCAATCAGTTCAAAGATTCATATGGAGACTGCATGCATAAAAATGATGAAAAATGAAAACGCATACCAAAAATGTAGACACATTTCTTACCTCTAGCAGATTGATGGTTCCTGTGAGATTGACTCTGTAGTATCGTAAAGGCAGCTCTACTGATTCACCCACAGCTTTCAGTCCTGCAAAGTGCATCACTGCATAGAAGGAGTGCTGGGAAACAGAGAGGAAACTCCATTAGCCACTAAGGGGCGCTGTTACAAATTATTTCACCAGGCAAGTTCTAAAAGCAGGTTTGCAGTCAGGTTTTGTCAAGAAAAAACATGTTTGTTATCATTTGCTATCTATCTATCTATCTATCTATCTATCTATCTATCTATCTATCTATCTATCTATCTTAAATATGTACAAATATAAATAATAATAAAAAACTAATTAAAAGTATAACACTATAAGCATAAAAAAAATAGCATACATGTTGTGGCTGAAAAAGAAAACAATACATACAAAATAAAATATAAAAATGTAAAGATTTTATATTATATTAAAAATAGAACGTAGACATGTTGTGGCTAAGTAACAATAAAAATAATAATAAAATAAACGTATAAATAATGAGAAGAAAACCGGAGACATGTTGTGGCTCAGTGTAGAACAGTAATTCGATTTCAATATACAGAGCAGGTAATGGATACGAAAAAGATTTATCTTTACCTTTTTGAATAATTTCTCCAATCCAGGTTTATCCAGAAGGTCCAGCTCATGGAACTCAATCTGAGTATTCAGAAACTTCTCTATTCTCCGCAAGCTCTCTGGACCATTTCCCTCTTCTCAACAAAACACACATCCACAAAGAATGACAGACATAAAAAAAAAGCATTAAACATTAATTTAAATATAAAAGTTTTGTCCTAAATTTTAGAGCATAAATTTTTTTAGAGTTAGAGTTAACAATATTACAATATATTTTAAGCAAAACACTGTTTTTAAAAAAAAATTAATTAATTATATAATAATGCATATTCATATTATAATATAAATGCATGTTATTTATAAAATATTTAATTTCATATTTAAAAAAAAGTTTAGTTACTGAGACTATGGACTGCTCCACCCAGCAAATACTACGTATAGTCCACAAGGGCTCACTGTGTGTGCAGGATATTTCTGAGGCTCTTTGTAATGCAGCAAGATTTACTGAAAAGGATCCGGTGTTTCGGAATACCACCAAAGCCCTTCTTCACTGTGTGTGATTTAATTGAAGTCTGTTTACCTCTGACAGCATTACTGAAGTTATCGATGACCACAGGGTGATAACCAGCCTCTATGAGCTCCACAACACAGTGGCTGCCAATGTATCCAGCTCCTCCTGTCACCAAGATCTTCTGACGCATGTTGAGAGCCTTCAGCACAGATTGAAAGATAAACACATGAATTAGGCTATTATAATTACTGGTTCTTTGTTAACAGGTATGTGGGTGTGTTCTATTCTTACTCAACCTGTACGTGAACTACGTGGCTTTACCTTCACCTGCAGCATCCTGATTCACTTTATATGAAAGAAGCTCTTTCGTTGATGCTAAGCATATCGTAACATTAAAAATTCACCAAGATCCTGAAACGTTCAAGAGCTTAGTTTAATTCAGTCGGACTATACTAGTATACACGGACTACACTGAAAAAAAAACACAGTAAGACTTTGAAAGTCACCTGACTGGAGGAATAAAGCAAGCTCTCTAAGCTGTCAGAAGAAAACAAACAATGCAACATAAGCATAACAACAGTTCACATTCAGATGCATTCACACTCACCGTGCTGATGAATCGGGATCAATGAGGGTTACTGGGAAACCCGCGGGTGACAGCAGTCTATGAGTGACAGGCGAACTAATAGTTCACTAAGTCTGTTTGGTTTATTCATTCTTTCTTCCTGGTTTCAGGGACACGTAGACGTGTGTGAAGCCAATAGCGTATGTGCTGCGTAATTCACTTTTTAAAGAAAAAGTCCCTCATATTTTGGTAAAATATAGTTCAAGTATGTATGAATTTATTTATTGTTATTATTTATTTTTACAACAGTATTCATTCATGCAGATTATTATTATTCTTTTTTTTATAGCGACTAGCAGGAGATCAGTGTCTGGTATGAAGACAAATGCAAGCCAATATAAATAAGGAGGGGAAAAACCGGAATGCACTAGAAGACATTTAACCAAGTAATAGCCTATATTTATGTAAAGTACCAACTTTAAGGACGACCTAGATTAATCAAGCCTTCTCCAAGAAACTTTTATTGTGGAAAAGTTACGTCTTTATAGCAGACATATTTTCCCTTATGCACACAACTTTGATTATGACGTGTCCGTGGTCAAATCCAATAATCATATGTCAGTCAGCTGGTTTTTATTCGGTTATTTTAAAACAGGAACTTTCATAAATCAAAGTCCACGTCTTTAGACTAAAACTGAAATTAGGAATAAAAAAATAAATAGGAATACATTTCTGACATTGACAGAGAGAACGCAGAAACAATTTTGTGTGTACATTTTTGTGCCAGAATAAATTTGCGCAACCACTGACATTCAAGGCTGTTAATGATGCCTAAATGTCCCTTTCAAATTCATGAATATTTTCCTTTAGTCCAAAATTTTTCATACACATTGTCACGTAAACAGTCTTGCCAAGCCTCACGAATTTGTCAGGGAAAACTACACGTCTGAATTCGCATTAAGAAAAACAGACCCAAACAGTAAAAACAAAACATTGATTTATTAATGCTTGTATTTGGAATCTTATTTTCCTTTAATATCTACATCACACTAATAGTTCTTTGGTGTCAGAGTATCAATGATGGTTTGGGGGCTCAAAGACAACAAAACAGGATGATATTACAGCTGCTGAATGAATCAGCTCGGTTCCTTAATCAGATCACAGCGAAAAAAACATGGCACACATACAAGAGCAATGCTTTCTGTGATTTGAGACTTATACTGTAGTCCAGGTCTCACTGTATAAGAATCTGAATGAAAAAAGAGCAAATGACAAACAAATTAAAACTGCAATACCAAATGAAAACCAACAGAGGGCAGAAAGCAGCAATAACAAACAAAGCATTCATTTTGATGGACACTCCTCATCCAACTCAAAACACTACTTTACACTGACAATTCAGCCTTTCTCAGGAGATCTATAATACTAGGAAAAGCCATTCAATAGCATTCCAGTTCATCTCAGTGGTGTGAATGCAAAATTGGTGCAGGTTCCTCAGAAGAAAGCAACGTGCTTGCTTCCTTTTCAGGCTCTCAGTTCTTGGGAACATTTTTGAGCTAATCACCTCAGCTGTAAATGCTGATTGGAAAAAAAAACAAAAAGCCCTCAAGTCCATTTGACAGCTCTTCAATATAATATAATGAAACAAGCAATTAATTTGTTGCTTGCAAGAAGTCAAACTATGTGGCAGTGTTAGCATGCTATGCTAACCAGCAAAACCTTTCTTAAAATACAAACATCTTAGTTAAAAAAATAAAATAAAATTCAGATCATAGACCAACAGCTTAAGATGAACTTTCAGGTCCACTTTAAGGATGCTTGAAGTTGTGTGCTCCCCTCTGAGTATATACTGTTGCTGTGGTGGAATTTTGAAAGCATTCGTGATCATGGTATAAATGATCAGGACATGTATTTATTCACAGTCTTACATCTCAAAGTGGCGGTAAATGCTCTCTACATATTCCAGAACTCTGTGCCAATCTGGTGCTTCTTCTTTTAGCATCTCCTCCACCGTCTGAGGAACCCCAATGAAAGATTATTAGTCAGAAATGAACAACCACCCAAAATCATCCTGATAGTCATATTTGCATAATTTCCATGGAACATGTTTGAGTAATTTTTCGAATCACGGTTGTCATTATCATATCAGCCAATCATGTCTGAGGCATTAACATATCCAGTCAGTCATGTATGAGTAATTCTCATGTTTGGCCAATAATTTCTGAGCCAATTACATATCTAATCAATCATATCTAAGTTATTCACATGACTATTCAATCATGATTGAGTCATTTTCACATCTTGCCTGTCAAGTTTCCCATTCCCTTCTGAAGTCAGCACCAATATCTGACAGATTATTATTTTTTTATTCAAGCTGGAACTAATTAATAGTGCATTGCTTGATTTGTTTGGTGGTTGAATCATGGTGTAGTTATTACATGATTGAGTTATGAAATTAAATACAACTGTTTAGAAAAAGAAAGAAGAAAGTTCACTCACCAGTGATGCAGAGATTCCAAAACCTTCTCCAGTCTGGAATGCAAGAGTGAGATTCTCTTTCTGTGGATGAAATCATCACCATTATCATAACCTCTATTTTAATATGTTTGCATGCAGACCATGTGTATGAAGTGTGTATTACCTTATTCTCTGGACTGAGTTTGTCATATGGTATATGAGAGGGGAGGTAACTGTGGTAAATCGCACAAAAGGCCAAACCATCCACCCAGCAACTGCTGAAATTAGTGATCTCAATATTCTGAAAGAAAAAAAGACATATATAGACAATATATATATATACAAAAAAAGTACCTATTATTTCACAGATAAACAAAACAGTATACAGTAAAAACAGTGATACACACACACACACACACACACACACACACACACACACACACATATATATATATATATAAATATGTATATATAAAATATAGATTTTTTTCTGGATTCTTTGATTAATAGAAGAACTTTTTATGTGGAATAGATTTTTTTGTAACATTATAAGTGTCTTTACTGTCACTTTTCATTCAATGCATCTTTGTTGAATGCATACATTTCAATATAAATATACAAATTCTGCTACCTAAACAATAAATTACTTTAAAAAAAATTGTACTGACCCAAAAGTTTTAAATTGCAGTGTAAATCTAGCTGAATTGCTATTATGTGTCTCAAAAAAACCTGACCTTTGGGAAATTCAGTGACTCTTTCAATCTTTAAAAGTGTTTGTTGTTTCAACCCAGTAACTTATAAACACGACTTCCAGGCTTCCTCCTGCAGGTAGACTGTTAAAAAAAATAATAATACCCTATGTGTCAGACTATAGCTTTCCAGACTGAGAAAGTGCTTTTCAGTTTTGTGTACAATGTGCATCAGCCAGTCAGTGAAAGGATTGTGGGTGGTCTATACTGTCTGAGGCTGAGACTAGGGTGTGTGTGGCTGACTGCCAAGTTTGATCTGTCATCTATTTAGTTAAGTTTGGTTGAATTGAGTACCTTGTATCCCTGTGTTCTGCCTTGACACCAGCGAAGCAGAGAGTTCCGCCTGGAGCTGCCATGAAGCCTCAGCGACCTGAGTCCTGATGGGAAATCTTCCTGTGTCCTGATGGGAAAGACGATTCATGTCAGTTCTCTATTTTCTGACAAATTACTATGATGTTTCTCATGAACGAAGGGTGGAAAAACAAGTAACAGTGTTAGATTCACCTTGTCCTGTTGATCTTATTTGTCACATCTAAACCCGAAGAGTTGCACGTCTGTAGGAGCGAGTTCCCCACTTTCATATCTGTTGGACATGCATAGACATGCACACAAAATAAATCATTTGTGTCCGTATGAGTCTGGTATGCTAGCAAAGGAGTAAATATTCCGTGAAATCTAAAATCAACTGGATATTGTGTACATGGAACTCGTTTACACACCTCTATTGGAGCTGGTCTTGTTGTTCTGCTGGTCTAAACTTACTGCTTGATTCTTGATCTGAGAAGTCTGAAGTTATTAGACACTGTTTACTGATTTTTACTGTTAAATATTTTAGATACATAATCATAAATATCCAAAAACTAAAGACTGAAGATAGCAGAAAAGGAAACATTTTTAGTTTTCTACTCACAGATACTGTTGTCATAGTAACAGAAGGTTGGGAAGTACCATTAACAACAACATCAGGGTAATCTGAGGGCATTCGGCACAGGCTCCTGCAAAATAATGGAATGATCCATGAATGTAACATGGGTCACACTGCCTCTTTGACAGACTGTGGACTGTAAACAATGAATCATTTAGAATCACTAAACAATGCTGTCTATCGGACAAATCGGATATGTCTAAGGCATGCATCAACTGTGCTCTGATTATCAATGATTTCTTGAAGGAACTCACCGGATGAATAGACAAACATGAATCAGATTGAATCGGAATCCATTCTTTGATTCCGTTGGGAATCATGAGTTCTTTAGATTCCCAAGGTGGAAATTGATTCCGTACAGAGGAATTGACTTCACTCTAACATGTTCAGATGTGACAGGTCCATTACTTTGATTTCCAAACTAGTACATGTCCCATGATCCATATAAAAGACTTGAATCTTTTGATTCAGATCAATAGAAACTTATTTATTCTGTAAATGTGTATAATTACATCGGTAGCACTTTATTTTACAGTCCTGTTCCTCATGTACATACTATGTACTTATTATAGTTATTACAATAACTATGTAATAACTAGGTACTAACCCTGAACCTACCCCTAAACCTAAACCTAACCCTAACCCATGTAGTTACCTTGTATTACCAGAACTTTCTTAGATAAATACACTGTAAGTACACAATAAGTACATGTAAGTACAAGTGCAACCATTACATCAGTAGGTAGTGAGGAGTGAGCTTCTGTTAGAGTGATTCATTCAATTATTCAGTCATTCACTCAACTGATTAATTCCAAAACAAAGCTGTTATTATTGGAAACACCATTCAAACACTAATTACATTATTTAATGGACCACAGCTGACATGCAATGACAATGAAAAGTTGCATTAACTGTTGTTACAAAAGATCAGCAATATTGCACGTTGTTGTAAGTTAGTTGTATTATTGTATTACCAATATATTTTACATTAAATGTTTATATTGTGCATTTATTCAATCTCCAAATTTGAGCTTGTGTACACGGTGGCCAAAATGATTAGAACACTAGTATTTTCACCAGATAAAAATGGTTTTAAGTCAGTTATTTCTATCTTTTGCTGTTGCGTGTCAGTAGGAAATATCAGTTTACATTTCCAAACATTCATTTTGCAATGAACTGTAATAATCCAGTGACATTTTTGTTTGCACAAGGAGTCTGACAACAGCCAGTGCTCCACACAGAGATCTGATCTCATCATCATCCAGGCTGTCTGAAAAGACATGAAGAAACAGAACAAACTGAGACAGACTAAATCCAGAAGAACTGTGGCAACACCTCCAAGATGCTTCAAGAGACCTACCTACAAGGCTACAGTGTTAAACGTTTTAGGCACTTGTGTTAAAATGCTGTAAAATTAGGATGCTGACGAAAATTATGCCATAAATTAACTTCTATTAACTAAATAAAAATCAGCATTTGGTGTGACTATCCTTTGTGACAGCTTTTGTCCTCTGTGCACTTGCGCATAGTTTTTGAGATAGCTTTGCAGTTAGGTTTCTTGAAGCATCTTGGATATGTTGCTACAGTTCTTCTGGATTTAGTCTGTCTCAGTTTGTTCTGTTTCTTCATGTCTTTTCAGACAGACTGTACAGTATGATGATGAGATCAGATCTCTGTGTGGAGCACTGGCAGACAAAAATCTCACTGGATTTTTACAATTAATGGCAAAATGAATGTTTGGAAATGTAAACTGATATTTCCTACTGACATACTACAGCAAAAGATACAAACCCGATTCCAAAAAGGTTGGCACATTGTACAAATTGTGAATAAAAACAGAATGCATTGATGTGGAAGTTTCACATTTCTATATTTTATTCAGAATACAACATATATGACATATCAAATGTTTAAACTGAGAAAAAAAATTATTTTAAGGGAAAAATAAGTTGATTTTAAATTTCATGGCATCAACAAATCTCAAAAAAGTTGGGACAAGGCCATGTTTACCACTGTGTGGCATCCCTTCTTCTTTTTATAACAGTCTGCAAACGTCCAGGGACTGAGGAGACAAGTTGCTCAAGTTTAGGAATAGGAATGTTGTCCCATTCTTGTCTAATACAGGCTTCTAGTTGCTCAACTGTCTTAGGTTTTCTTTGTCGCATCTTCCTCTTTATGATGCGCCAAATGTTTTCTATGGGTGAAAGATTTGGACTGCAGGCTGGCCATTTCAGTACCAGGGTCCTTCTACGCAGCCATGATGTTGTAATTGATGCAGTATGTGGTCTGGCATTGTCATGTTGGAAAATGCAAGGTCTTCCCTGAAAGAGACGACGTCGGGATTGGAGCATATGTTGTTCTAAAACTTGGATAAACCTTTCAGCATTGATGGTGCCTTTCCAGATGTGTAAGCTGGCCATGCCACACGCACTCATGCAACCCCATACCATCAGAGATGCAGGCTTCTGGACTGAGCACTGATAACAACTTGGGTTATCCTTGTCCTCTTTAGTCCACAGAACAGTTTTCCACTTTGCCACAGTCCATTTTAAATGAGCCTTGGCCCAGAGAAAACGCCTGCATGTTTAGATATGGCTTCTTTTTTGACCTATAGAGTTTTTGCCGGCAACGGCGAATGGCATGGTGGATTGTGTTCACCGACAATGTTTTCTGGAAGTATTCCTGAGTCCATGTTGTGATTTCCATTACAGTAGCATTCCTGTATGTGATGCAGTACCGTCTAAGGGCCCGAAGATCACGGGCATCCAGTATGGTTTTCCAGCCTTGACCCTTACGCACAGAGTTTGTTCCAGATTCTCTGAATCTTTGGATGATATTATGCACTGTAGATGATGATAACTTCAAACTCTTTGCAATTTTTCTCTAGGAAACTCCTTTCTGATATTGCTCCACTATTTTTCGCCACAGCATTGGGGGAATTTTTAGCTGGTGAAATACTAGTGTTCTAATAATTTTGGCCACCACTGTATAAATAGGATTAATTTTTTGGCAATTCTTGACATAATTGGATAACACTCACCTTGACCTCTCTGAAGTACCAGAGATGCGCATTTCTCTTTTTCTCTTCATTTCATCTGTCCACAGTTGATTTTCAGGTCCGGTTCTCTTCCCATAACCCTCCACTTGTCTCTCTAGGCCCCTCACTGCCGGCGCCCCCTGGTGGCTGCCTGTGACCTGCTTCAGTTTCTGCTTGCTCTGCTCCAGCTCAACTCTGAGGCTCTCCAATTGACTTTCGACCTCCCGGCGACCCTGCAAGGCATTGGCTAACTGTGTGCCCAGGTCCTGCCTTGCTGCTCTTAAAGTACTTAGCTCTTCCTCAGCTTCTGCCCTCAGTCTGTCTGAAACCACTAGCGCCACCTTCAGGTCAGCCTGGAATTGCTGCCACTCCTCACGTTCTGCCTATAGAATGAGATAACAATAGTCCTATTAATTAGTATGTTATCATTTAAAATATTATACGTATTTATAATTTAATAACTACAATATTAAATTAATCTAAATAATACAATTAAATCTTTTAATTAAATGTTTTATATAAAATATATACAATATATTCAAATCTATTTACCAATTTGATGGGAACATTGCTGTTCACACATGTCAAAAAAACTTGTTCCTCAAGGTGTCTTTACTCTATTCCAAAACAGACAGTATTATTAGGAGGAAGTGGATCTCTGGTTTTAAAGATCAGAGCAGTAGACCAAAGATATGAATGTTTTCCTCTTGGATAGAGTTGTAACTCAGCTGTGATTCTACGAGGTCAAAAGGTTTGTTGTGAATCTCACTGCTATGGTGATAACACTGTGCTGTTGTCCACCACTTACTGTTTGCTAAACACACACTTACACAAAATATGCTTACATTAAACTTCACTCTTAGAAATCTGAGCTTGTTCTGCACGTCTCAGCAAGATCAGTAATGAGTCCTCTTTCAGAGACATGAAACGTGTCCTGTACTATTTACATGCAGTGGTCCAGGGCCATTTCATATTCACACACACACACACACTCAGGAATCCTTCTCCGCTTGCAGCCTTGAGCATGTCCTGACAATAAAGTGATTTCTCAATAGTTAGATATCAAGAAATACAAGAGTGATTCCCTAGAATGATAACACATGTAAACACAATTACATTTTATTATCTCAATTTAAAAACATCATTGTTGATCATTTACTGATCATCCCTCTTTCATCATCTATTTAATTTCTTCTTATTAAAAACTCGGTGTTGTTTCAGCCAGAGAGAAACTGACTCATAAAGACAAATGACTGACTACTAACGTTATCGAAGTGAGTAACTCACTATTGTGCAAAATCAAATTACAATAACATAAAACAGAAAAAGCTGAGGACAAAAGATTCCGAAATCAGGGGGAAATTCATAAGAAAAAAAATTAAACAGTTAATAAGAAGAAGGGGTGGAAAACAACTACTGTATGTAGAAACTTTGAGACATAAGATCAACTGGAAGACTGCTATGAGCTATAGAGCTATTATTTTGTGGGGAAAAAACTGTTATGTTACCTTTAGCCAAAGTTATAAAATGATATGGTTCTTGACTTCTGTGATGATTATTTTAATGGCTTTACAGTGTAAGCATCATAAAAGTTAAAAATCATAAGTTTGTATATACATTGATACTCTATGCATGTTTTCATAGATTAGACGTTAGAACCTTAGCCTGAAAAAGGTTGAAGACCCCAGCTTTGTCTAAACAAATAACACTGAAGGAGGATGGAAATAGAGTAGGAGGAGAGAGTGAGCAGGGAAAGTCTCAGGACCCTCTTCATCACTCTGAGGCCCCAGCTGGAGCTGATTAGAGCAAGAATACACAACATTACACTTTCTCTGACACACTCATAAGAGTCTATCTAATATAGGAACACAGACATTGGGGGGGGGTATTTAGGTATTTCTGCAATGTGTTTTAAATTTTAAACCCTTTAAAATATTTGGCAAGCACAATGTCAAATTATTGACCGCACACTTTGTTTAGAATTATAGCTTTGTGTAGTATTTTATGCATTACAATTATTCTTTTTTTAAATCTGTAGTTTAACTTATTGATGTTACAATTAACATTTCAAACCAGTATTTAATATCTTGCTTCTGAAATACACTAAAGAATGCACTACATGTCATATAATATCTGAACAGATTTTAAAACACTAGGCGTCATACATCTGCTGACTTTGTAAATGGCTACAGCAAATCAGACTTTCAAGTTATTCAGAGATCGGAACAACAAACTAAGGAACACACATGTGCCTCGTTGCGAGGGGATGCATGGCAAATGAAAACAACATTTTCTAAAATCAACTCAAAATATCAAACACATCTGATATCCTCCCACTGGAATTAGTGAGCGACCGAATCCGTCAGAAGCTAAAATATCTGTCTGTGCCCATTTTACACTATGCCATTTTCTGTGAAATCTGTAAGCTCTGACTGACCAAAATCTGCAAGCTGTCTCTGATTCTCTGCAACTAGCTTCAGGGCAAAAGTTGTGTAGTGTAATCCAGCTTTTAAAGGAAATGAAAAGACCAGTGATTATTACTAGTGATATAATGCATCCTCAATGACTTCATAATAAAAATGGTCTGTCAAAGGGGGGATTTTCAAGCATTTTACCTTATGATGCAAAAGAAAGCTTTTCCTATTAGCCGGTTTAATTCCTGAACCATTTGCTGTGAAAAGACACTTCATTTTATTGATGAATAAGAACAGAGTGCAACAGCATTAACACATGTTGGCAATTATCCAACCTTGTTAAAGTCATTAAATTCTGTCTTTCTCTGCTCACACTCCTGACGCTTTTCAGTCATCCAGACAGGACAGAAAATGACCCAACCTCCCTCTCTCTCTCTCTGGACAGTGGTGATGTCTTAGACATCAGCTCATTGACTCAGTGGGATTTCTAAGGAAGTACCACACCCATGATGATAAGAAGTTGTTGCTCTTTTTTAGGGCTTTCGTACAGTGTGTGTGGGGGTGGATAGAGTGTGACTCTCTCACCATACTTGACAACCCCTCACACACATACACACTACATAATCGCTACACTCGGCTACACACACAGAAAAGTGACCACAAACAAGTGCGTCTGACACAATGGTCTAATACACTTTGGCAAGCTTTTTCCAGCCGAACCCAAAGCCAGCGTGTGACTCCTGCATTCAGCGCAGTCCATCTGGAACTGATCCGTCAGCTTCTTACGTTCATAATGTGTGTGTGTGTAAGATTGAAACAAAAGCTGCAGATGAAGGAACCCACCACCACCCATCAAACACGCACACACCTATAACATATTTTGTGCTTTGTGAATATAGTCATTGTTAGCACATTTCGTTTAAGCATTTTAGCAATGTCCAGCAGAGCGAGAGAGATTGTTGACCTTGCGTGAGAGAATCAGGTCAAAATGAAACAGGGAATATTACACATAGAGTGACTCTAAATCTTATGAGTGAATATGAAAGTTCTCTGGTAGTGATTTAATACACAAAGAGAAAGCGCAAACAGGAAGGCCAATTGTAGTCTACTATTGGCCTTGCTGTTGTGCGCATGCTGGACACATGCTGGATGAAGTCAGTCTGAATAAATAAACAAACAAACATCGGAAAAACTCTGCAAAACTGTGATTTCAGACAGATTAAAGGGTGATTTTAATGGCATTTTAAAGTCAACATAAACCGGAAATAGTGACTGAATTTTCATTTGTATTCTGACATTTATCAAAGTTAAACGGTATCTCGAATGGTGTATGTACAGCAGGACTGTTTTAGGAATTTACTGGATTGTTTTTATTTGCTAATTATTGTCCCGCTCTTGCACCAGTGCACAAAACATTGATTGTGAGAGGGAGGGGAAGATAATTTTTTCTGATTAAAGATTTTGAGGGTACATGCTTTTTCTTATCATATGCACAGATAAATCATTTGTAATAAACTGCAACATTTCATAAAAAAATAAAATGACATTAAAAGGATCAATTGGCCAGAGGATGGTTTCTCCCAATGTTTGGTGCAAAATAATTTAACTGCCCTGACACTATTGGATCAGAACAAAACTTAAACTGAATTGAGCTGAATAATGACACTATTGTCTGAACTTTACACAGTTATTGAACTGGACTGAACCAACACTGAACTGACTGGAGCTGAATAATAACACTTCTGTCTTGCCTCTGCCGCTTTACAACAGAATTTGGATTTGTCCAGTTTTTGAAGTTTGCATGATTGAGTCTATTAATTTCCTGTTTAATACTGTAAAGCTGCTTTGAAAAAATCTCTATTGTAAAAAACACTATAAAATAAAGGTGACTTGATTGTCCTATTATTAATTTGGTTCAACTATGTTCATGTAAGCGTTATTAGTGGTTAAGTTGACTTGTAAAGATATGTCAGAAGGCTGGGCAGTAACACACATTCACTTGTTTGGTCAGTGAGTCGTTACTGACTTCTGTTGTCGCAGTGGCCAAACAAAAAAGTCTTGTTCTTGCAAGAGCTGAACAGAATTTCCCACATCCCCCTCAGTATCTCCCGTTCCCTCCCTCTTTCCATCTGCGTCTTAATCACTTCTACTACTTCTGCAGTAAACTTTATCCATTTTTCTCTTTTCTGCCTCTTCCCTATCTTCCTCATTCCTGTCAAAAATAGATTTTTTATTTCTTTATCTGATTCCTTGAGACTACCAGATTAGGCCCATGTTAGAGAACCATAACATAAACACAAACGCTCACAAAAACAATGTCCGTTCCTCAGCTAAGACAGGAAAGGAGTCATTTGTAGGATTGCATGTCCCATAAGCCTTTGCTGAAACTGACAGGCTCTTATCAGACAATCCTTGACCTGCACCTATGGGAACAATGTGACTTCCTGTTGCGTTTTCCTCTGTCTTCGAAAGAGGTAATTTTAGAAACCAAAGTGTCAAGCACAAACTGAATGCCAGGGTTTTGAGCAGCTGAGACACAATGTGTCAGGTGAGAGTACATGGATGCTACAAAGAGAAGAAAATGTGATTCACCTGAATCTTCTCCTTACAACTTCTCAATTCCTCCTTCATCTTCTCCCTCTCCAGCAGAAAACATTTTAACAAATCTGAAAAACATACAAAAAACTATTAATCAATATTAATCACATTATAAATAATATTAGTAATTGCTAAGCACATAATAAAGCAATAAACCACAAAAGGAAGTGTGTTACTTTAAGTTTATAACAGTAGTAAAACCATTGCAGTGCATGACCTCAAATGGTTTATTCCCTTTATAAACCCACAGCAACTGGAATATGATAAAAGTGATACAACTGTTTAATAAAGACCATGTAAACAACAGCTGTGAATAAAAATCTATAAAGGTACTAGTGGTTTTCAAGAGGTTATTCTTCAGGACCCAGATATAATATAGGCTATCAAGTGGTAACCCAACAATAAAAAATAAAATAAAAAAGTAATATTTGATGTACTCAAATATTAGGGTAGTATTTCCTTTTACGGTTTTAAGGTTTTCGAAAACGTCTAAATATTCTGCGAAGCGATTTCAACAAGCCAAATAAATATGCATTCTTATTTGGTTAACTGCATTTTATTATTTGCATATAGCATTTTTTCCTTTCTGCTGTCCATGATCAGAACAGACCAGCAACACTAGTTTAGACCCCCGATTGTATGTACAGTAATACATTGAGATTGTTATTATGTGCAGAACACTTATTCAACATGTTTAAGAGTATATGCAGTTATGTAAACGCTTCATTTAATGAATAAATGAACACAGCATGACTCACTATTTAATATGTGCGTGGATTCTTCAATGTTGTTAAGCTGCAGTGTGTTCAAACACTCCTGTAGAAGTTTTGCGTCCACTTCTGTGTCTCCATTCATACACACATCTGAGAGATAAGACACCTGTCCGGGTGATTGTGTCATCTTGAGTCCCTCCTCAGCCTCCTCTGCAGGCCCTGTCCTGCAGTCCAGCAATGGCAAGTCATTCTGATTGATGGAGCTCAGAGGATCTTGAGTTGATTCAGGGTTGGCTGTGCTTGTACAGTTGGAAATGGATACCAACTGAGTGTTTGTTGAGCAGCTATTAACAACACTATACGGCGAGGAAGGAGGTGTTTCAAACGTTTCCGCAGCAGTGCCTATAGAGACACAGGGGTTGAGCTCTCAGAACTGACTGATGTCTTTTAAAATAAAACATTTCCTGACATGATAACTTTGTGCTTAGATTAGTCTGTCATAGAAATGAAACTTCCTTTTTTTTCATGGGATGCTCAGAATGTGGTTAATATAATAATGGTTTCAGGGAACACTGTCTGAGTACAGAATTATGTGACTACCAAATGAAATCTAATACAGATTTTTTTTTGTTTCTTTATCTGGATACATGACACTACTGTCAACACTACTTTCCTAATCACATTTTCTGTTTTCCAGTAAAATATCTTAACAGCTTTTAAAAGAATGATTTTAAGATTTTTTAAATGCATTTTAAAATGCATTTTTAAATAATAATAATAATAATAATAATAAATCAATAAAAATAAATTACATATAACTTTTTTTTTTTTTTTTTAATTGTGCCTTTTTTAAGTGTATCTTTCAAGAACAGTTATTTTCTTATATTTCCTTTTCAGATCAGTCATCTTAGTAAGAATTCTGTATGAAGGACATAATTACTAGATTTTAAGTAAAACTTTTCCATTATTTTGAGAGTTTATGGAAGCTCATTGCATTTTGTATTTTTATTTATTTATTTTTTTCCTTAAGCTCTGTAAAATCCATCATCAAACAATGTTGTATATAATCTCCATTTTTATGTTGCAATAAAAAAGAAAATCTATTTATTTTTCATACTCCATTGGTAAATTTTGGCAACTTAAAATTCGTCTGTTATTTGCACAAAGCTATTTTATAGCTTCATAAAAACTAAATTTATGACACTTGCACCATGTACAAAAGTAAATCATAAGAGTCTGGAATGAGTAATGATTAATTTTGGTTGAACTAATCATTTAAGAAAAAAGTTTTTAAAAAAAAGGCAGGTTTCACTATTTGCTTTTTTTGAATATGAACCAACAAAAACATATTTGATTGAACGTGTGTGATCAAGTGTGTGTGTGTGGGTGTTCTTCATTAAGAAGTCTTTGTCTTCTCTCTTGGTGGGAAAGGTTTACTGAGTCAGTGAGTTTGAGGGCTCTGGACACCACCAATAACAGGGAAGAATGTACAAAACAGTATTCTTACAGTAATGACTCTCTCTCTCTCTCTTACATTTAATAACTCTCCTGCAGTTCTTTCTTTTTCAATATTCAACATTCACGTACCTGCTTCACACAGCACTCTTTTCTTTCCTTATTTTTTATGTTTATATATCTCTCTTTCTCTGTTGATATATATTTTCTATTTAGAAATATTATTTTGTATGTCCCTGCACCTTGGGGGTATCTCAGTAAAACACAGAATGTGTGTGTGTAGTTGTGTTGTCAAGAGCAAGTTACCTGAAGACCCATGTCGTTCTTTCCCAGAGTTATTCCCCATGTTACCAACAGCTTGTTTCACTCTAGAGGATGGGTAAAAAAAAATCATATACAAAGTTTATTCACACACGTGGTCTATGTCTAACTCTTGATCCAATATCCCATATATATATATATATATATATATATATAATATTTTGAATTCGTACTTCTGCTCATACTGAGTTCAGAGAAATTCAGAAAGCTCTACACCAATGGCAGGGAAATTTGTGGTAAACTTTGCATGAAAATGCAAAAGCCCATGGACAGTGCTAAACTTACACTGCTGTGAGAGACCAGGGAGTGTTGTAAAATTATATTCTATATGTCAATTCAAAATCAATAACATATAGAATATAAAATCAGGTCTTGTATGGAAGAGACAGTCTGATAATCCCTTTGACTTCACAGTTTTTGCTGCAAATCATAATATCAAGACAAATGATGGTACCATTTGATTGGTCTCTAAAGAACAACTCCCAACAATACGGACATTACATCACTATGTTCAACAGGTTAAGTAAATTGTATTGTTTGCATAATAACTTTTATAACCACTCAGTCTAAAGTGAACAATGTATAGGATTATAAACTTAGAGAAACAAAACAAACATAGAATTAATCTGGCTGCCATTCTGATCCCAACAGAACTAGCATGACGATTATAAGCATTACTGTTAATATTGATAACACAACTAAACAGTTTTAATAACGTAATTGTTTTTTATTGCTGTAGTCTGTAAAAATATTTTTTGTAGTCTAATCGATTTAATGAATTAATAGGCTACTGTTGTAATCTAATAACACAGATCAGGATTAAAACAATAATTAACCACTTCCTATCCCCTATTTCGAATCGGTTAAAACGTAACGTTACTTCCATCACAACACTTAATTTCCAGCATCTCCTAACAGAAACTTTTATGAAGTTAATGAAGTCGTAATAAAAACAACAACTTTAAAGCAAGATCATAAAAACAAGGAATTAACATGATTACACGAAAAGACAACATTACAATATAGGAGAAAAATTACCGCATATAATTCTTATACAAGTGGCTAATATATATAGCTATACGATAGCGACAACAATAATAATGGATACACACCTAATCGAAGGTCTTGTATTCACCGGGACCGACTTCCAAGTTTTACATGCTGTCGCTGGTGGAAGTCGCACCGCTTTACGGGACGAGAGCAGAGCATGAGCAGACTGCAGGATGTGGGTATGATATGAACCCGGTTAAAAACCGTCCTGTTGCCCCCTCATGAGGACTGAGGAGTAGTCTACTGCTGGAGACGGAGTGAACTAGATCTAAAGTTTAATTCAGATTATTTTATTGTTTTTGAAAGTTTTTGAAAGAGCGGCAAATCACATTTAACAGCCTGTGTTAACACCCTTAAAATGACTGAGTTTCTTTCCAGCAGGAGTCACGTGTGAGTACATTCTTCTCATAAACTTCATCATTATTAAGGGTTTATGCTAGTTCAGGTGTATAATTTATAAATCTTAATTAACTCTATAGGCAGCCCGCCAGTTCACCTTAACCTTCATTTCTGACCTGATGCTGACCCTAATTTAATCCTAATCCCAATTAAACGGTTTACCTTGAGGAGCAACAGACGTTCACGATAATGTTATTAAGCCTTTATCTCATTCTTATCTGACCTAAATGACTGCAGTTCAATAAACTTAAGTGATTTTTACAGCAATAATAATAATAATAATAAAATACACAATGAAACTAAATTACTTAAAAAAAAGGCTAAGAAAAAATATTATTTATATTTAATTTTATTTGCATAACATGTAAATTCATGCATAGCTATTTTTTGTATTGTTTATAAGATAACACTGCTATTAGGGCTGTAATACAGTAGCCATATAAAACAACTAAAATAAGCATTTAAAAGGATTATACATAATACAAAACAAACAGAACAAGCATCCCAAATATCTGCATGTAGTTGCATTCTGTGTTCTTTGTACTGTATTTCCCAGACCATATTCTC
This sequence comes from Carassius carassius, assembly GCF_963082965.1. NCBI lineage: Eukaryota > Metazoa > Chordata > Actinopteri > Cypriniformes > Cyprinidae > Carassius > Carassius carassius. The sequence continues at coordinate 12,343,857 of NC_081786.1, forward strand.
TCTGTAAAACCTGAAAACCAAGCCAATAAATCAGCTCTTGACTCATTCACAGCCTACCTGTATGTTTACATCTCATTAACAAGCCCTAGTAAATAAATTCAGCAAACTAATCTTCAGGAAGTGGTTTAGTTTAGGAAACATGCCTGTCACAGTGGGTGTTATTGTGACTGTAAATATATTTCTAAGTAAAGAGCCAGTTATTAGGACGCCACTGAACGACGTACAAATTATGGTATGTGGGATTCAGTATATTAAAATTCAGCACATTTCAGAATATCACTCCACCAGTGTCAGGACCCAAGCATGACATCATCAAACCAATATGCCTGTATATTTAGACATATATATATTTTTTAAATGCAGGTGATTTTTTACAAGGATGTCAACTTAATGTATGACTCATCAGCAAACCTACAGTTGGTCCTTATCACATATCTACTGAATCATTTGTGCAACTTCGGCCAACCTCATAAATACACACAATCTAATCTGGGCAAACTGGCTTTCTTGTACAAAGGCACTTTCCAAATAACCACAGACTAAATTATTGACTATGCTCCATCTTACACAGTAAGACCTCACAAGTCCCTTGTATGGCTGAAGTTTTTTTTTGTTTGTTTTCATATGTCAGGAGATGTCTTCACAGGTTTCTCTGTGTCACTTGTGCTTTTGTTTGGTTGATCCTTTTCATCTTTTTTGATGGATGCCATTGAAGTATTGGCTGAAGCCAGACGGGCTCGACCTGGGGAACCGGGGCTATCGACATTAATGGCAGGTTTGGACATCCAGTGCAGGATGCGTGTGGAGGGACGGTGGTGAACAGCGAGTTGGCGAGAGCTGTATCCAGACATCGCAATTCCCAATGCACCCAGAAAAACAGCCACCCGCGGCACTGCGAGATCCGGAGCTCTTTTGGTCACAGTCTGTACGGTGGACGTCTGAAAGAGAATGGAAATACATGGTTATATTGTATGATAAACTGACAAACAATTCAATTCGAGACACCTTAACCTGTCTGACTGATGACTCATTTAGTTTGGCTAAATAATTAAAGAGATGTCTAAAGTAAATCATCATGATAATTCTGTAACAGCTTAAAATGGATTGTAATCACAACAGTTTTCTAATGCAATAATGGCCAATTAAAGGCCTAATCGGAGATAATAGCGATTGAAATAAGACCATTTGGAACGCTGTAAAAATTCTTGAATTATAGAACAAAAAGATTATTCACTATTACATCAACATCCAGGAAGCTTTATGAGTTTAGTTCTGCAGTTCTGCCCCAATTTAGGTGTAAATACACTTCATACATACAAAACTAAAAACATCTGCTGATGATTCTTTCAGTTTATCTGTATGTTACTGCAGTTCAGTGCAATTCATGAGATTCTTTTACTCACCTGCAAGTAGCGGATGTGTCCTAAAGTAGGACGCGAGAGACCAAAAAACATATCAAGTTAGTCCTAAGGCCTCTGAGCTTTGTTTGTGAGCAGGACCTCTTCCTCTGGTTCCTTGTTTCTCTCCTTCAGAAAGAATGAGGCTTTTCAGAGGATAGAGCTCACTCTGGTAGGACTGCACGTCTATCACTGTCTTGCTCTGAACAGAGCTTATATAGAGAGAGAGGCCCCGTCTGTCTGTCTGTCTCAATGAGATTAGCAAAAGGAGACTAGCATGCACTTGGACATGCTAATTATGACGACAGTGGCAATTGTGAGGGATGCAGGGTTAAGATGTTGTGACGGACGACATCCTTGTATAACCTGGCATGTGTACTGTAAAGCCGGAAAGAGCTATAAAGTCTAGTCACACAGGTCAGAGGTGACCCAGTTACCAGAACAAAAAGAAAACTAAATTTTTTTTGAATATATTTATTTGAATAGGTTTTCAAATTTGATTTATTCCTGTGATGACAGTGCTGAATTTTCAGCAGCCATAACTTCGGTGTCACACAATCCTTCAGAAATCATTCCAATATGCTGATTTGGTGCTCAAGAAACATTCATTACTATCAATGTTGATAACAGTTAATATATTTTTATTTATACATGAGTCTTTACTGTCGCTCAAACATTAATGTAATGCAACAAATGCAATGGAAAGGAGTATTTTTCTGTCTGACCCTAGGCTTATGGATGCCAGTGAAGATCCTAGAAACAAAAACAGTATTTCGTAGGTGTTTCTGCCACCATTGTCTCACTTACTCACCTAGTTAAATATCTGTTTGTTGCTACACTTCAAAATGAACCTGTCTGGAGTTTTGCCTCAGGGTAGAGAACATAATAAACAGGGGACAGCAGAATATTGTCTTTCCCAACACAGTACTATAGTCCCTTCAACCACACAATGTTTTATCTGACTGGGGACTGACAAATCTTGTGTTTTACGAGGACCTGTTAAATAAATAGGCCTGACTCAGTGGCAGATCATTTAGCATGTTTAAATTAAATTGCTTTTCCGAGCACTTCTGACTGGCAGATATTCGCTCCACCTCTTTGCAGGATTGCCTCTCATCTTCTGAGTGGATATTCAGTCCTGATCCATAAACCCTAAACTGCGATATTAAAGCTGCAGTGAGCCTTTAGTCTTAGGATATGCTGCATTTACTGCTAAAACAAGATGATTAGCTATTTTATTTTGTTCTTTTCAGCTGCTACTGTATAATACCATCATCACACCTGCTGTGTCTTTCACACCATATTCCAGCTGGTGCAAGGACATATCTCCGAAAGAAATGGCAGGGTTATCATTTCCCAACTCTGTAACACAATGGGACGCAATAAAAAATTATTCTCTGTCTGAGCCAACCCGGATGCATGTGATCCTATAATGAGTTGCTTTGTGTTGCAGATCAGCACAAACACACATGGTGCAGTCTAGACGATGCATACATAAAGTCGTTCTTCCTTGACGTCATGGATAAGCCATCGAATCAGTTTAAATGGATCATAGTAATAGTGCACTGCAGGTAGGTATATCAACCAATCACTGAAAACAAGCACACATCTGTTTTCCTTTCACAAATTGAATTCAAACTTTAATAAATATCTTTATAGACATTTTTCTAGTCACACTGGATTGTCACATTGATGACCCAAAGTAGCTAATTGAATAGAAAAACAAAATGCAAATGAGGCACTGGTTTGGGTAAATGATGTTAAAGCTTAGATGTCATGATCCAAACAAGCTGTGAGATCAGCGAGGAGCTGCTGACGTTCTGATGTTAAGATAATTAGCCGATAAGAGGCTAAACCACAGACTCCCCATAATGAGCTGAGGAAGACCGTTGATCCAGAGTCACGGTTACGGTCAACACTGTTTGTTGTGCAGTAATATACTTCTCTGGGAGTGTACTGGTGCCATGCGAAGAAAGAATGAGCAGCAGAGAATGTGTAAAAAAAAATATATTTTTCGTAAGTAATTATTAATGTGAAGACAAGATAAACTAAAGTACATCATTCCAAATAGTTGCTGAAGCTGATTGATCCTGATTTTCTTGAAATCCTTGACTATAAAACAGCATGACTGAAGATTTCAGTCACTTTCCTCTCAGGCGCTGAATCTGGGGGCGTCCTCGGCTGTCTCTGCATGGGCAGAATCTCTGCCAGCCAATACTCAATAAGTGTGCAGACTACTGAAACCTCATCTGTAAAACAAGAAAGAGAAAGAAATAATCATCTAGTAAATGTGTTTTCTAAAGTTTTGTTAAGGTTTTATTTATGGTTTCTTCTGCCTGCATTTGGTTTATGTCTTGGCCAGATCTCTCTTGTAAAAGAGAATAAAAATCACAGTGGGACCAAATAACGGCTATATAATAAAAATTGCTTTAGTGAAATGCACCATGGCACCTGTATTTTAAAAAATAATGTGTTATTAGGAAGTCTGAGGGAAACCACAAAAAAAAATGAGAGTAACAGGGTCAGCGACCTGCTGGTGGAAATAATGGTGTATGAGTGAAAAAAAGAAAAGATAAATGATATGTCCTGTGGTTGTTGTGGAGACAAAGGCTATGTTTAGGTGTCACCATGGACACCTGTGCAGAATGTCCTGAATCCGCTGGGTGCGTGTAGCTCCTCATGAAAACACTGATCATCTTGTTAAGGTCTAATCTGTCTTCACGAACGCACGTACACATACATGCATACATACATTAAAGGTCATTCAAAAACACTATGGACACATTCTTTGTAAATGCAGACTTTGTTAAGTCTATAAAGTTAGTCTCCAATTTAATTGAGTGGTATCTGTTTTTTTATGTTTATTAAAGAAGTATCTTGTGCTCAACAAAGCATCTTGGGAGGTCCAAACACCCACACTCACCTGCAGGTAATGTGCTTGTGTGTCTGAATTCTTGCAGCTGTGATTTTAACTGCCCTTCATTCTTCACCAGTACAGCCCTAAGTCCACACAGCCTAGAGATCTCAGCAGGGGGCAGCGTCCTGCCTGAGAGACGAGAGAACAGAGCCTCTGCTGCAGCGAGGGAGAGAGAGGGGCCGCTTTCTACACAGGACCCTGAAGAGAAAGAGTAACAATATATATATATATATATATATATGTTTATTTTATTGCTGTTATATACACACACAAACACGTATATGAATAAACACATTTATCCAACAAAGACACATTTTTTACATAGTGGTAGTGTTTATTATACATGCAATGTCCTTTATATCCTCATTAATACAGAAAAAAATATATAATAATTTAAGTGTATAGTAAAATGTTATACCAGAGTATTTGAGATCAGAGAGGTAGATCTCCTGTGTGGAACTAAGGAAGTCGAGCACCTCCTCTGAATTTCCATCTCCTGTCTGTGCATACGTGAATTCAACAGCTCTTGCTCGAGGCACCAATCCAAGAGCTTGGACTTTCTCTTTGTGGCGTTTTTTCTTCATCTTCCTCTTTCTGTTCTTGCTGAGCTGCTCTGTGCTGACTGAGCTTCCAGTGTCCCCTTCATCACTGGGATGTGCAGCATCTGTCTGGCCCAGTATAGCGCCCTCTGCTGCAGGGGTGGGTACTTCCTCTGTGGTATTGGGTAACACTTTTTTCTTTCTCCTCCTTTTCCTCTTCTTACATAACTCATGGTCATCAGCATCTGAAAAATCCACAAATGGCTCATTGGTGAGGAGGATTATGGACTTTCTCACAGCACTAGAATTAATACAAAGGGTTTTTAAATCAGACAGGCATCAGGCTCCATTCTCTGGAGAAAGAGGTTTAAAGTGGCTGATTTGCCATGAACAGATTTAAATAAATTCACTATAACAACTGAATGACATCAGTTACAGCCTCATTACATTTACATTTTTGCTCTAGGTAGACTCTTTCAAATAAAAATCATCCTACAAGAAACGTATACATACTATAAGAAGCAATTACCAGAGTGGATAGTGTGCACACACACACACACACCCCTTTGCCCTTTCAGTAGTTTTCTGCAGGCTTTTCAAGCTCCTCAGGACTATACAAACACACTGAGATGTGCTGAGCTATTGATTTTTTTTTCATCTGTATTCAGAGCCGAGGAACTGACCGCACATCTGAGCAACACACTGCAGGAAGCAAAGATTCAGCTCATCAGCATACAGCTCGTACAATGGGACCGGTTCGTAATAAAGGAGGGACTAGTGAAGCCTCAATAACATGGACAGTATGTGTTTGTGTGTGTTGCTCTGTGAGAGAGTTGTGAGCAAAGTTATTGCAGCTCTGCAGGTCCACTGAGGTATATTCACATCAATAGCAACAAAAAGACAGTAGGAGGAGGAAATCTGCAGTTTTTTTGTGAAAGAGGAGAGGAGTAAAACATGGACACTAAGCCAAACACTGCATCTGAATTAAAAGACTCGGAGCTGTGGGATGAATAATGTGTAACAACAAATGTCACCTATGAAGAAGGTGCTTGGTTTGGTCATATTTTGGAAGCTATTACAATTAGATTTCATACAGGACAAATACAAATTTCCAAAAGATGTTAAACAGACACTCATTTTGGTAAACTCATCTTGTCTATATCAATACAACAGGAGAAGCAGGAAAAATTGGCTCAAATTGGCCAAAATAAAATATCACAGATGATCAGAGCAAATCAAAAATATCAAATAATCTCAAGCTGATTACCTTTTGTTTGTGTGATTTAAACATACAAATGACTAATTTTGAGTAATTTTCAAGATGAGAAATCCAAACTGTTTTTGACTAAGGTTGTTAATTCTGAGTTTTTATTCTGGGTGCAGTGGCTTAATAATATGCTCCACTGAATCAAATGATTTGATCATTTGGATGCACAAAAATATATGCACAATTAAAATATCCGCCCCCAACCCCCAAATAAATAAATAAATCACCCAAACTTTAAAAACACAACTGATCAGCCAAATTAATATAAAAGTAATAATAAAAAAGTAAAATATAAATCAGAACATCAATATAATGCTGTCAAATGGCTAATATTTATTTGATTATTTGCAGGCATTACTAGGATCACTTCACCACAACTACTGATATCCATTTCCTGCTGGAGAGTGTGATTAAAAGATAAATAAAAGGAAGGATAATGATGTTTTTCATCTAAGAGATAAAGTGTTTTTATTCAGATACAAAAGAGTTGTTAACAACTCACCGGCTGGGCTGTCCTCTGAGTCAGTGGGATCTGGATTGGATGGTGTGACCAAATCCTCCTCACTATTAATGAGGTAGCCCTCAGGAGGAGGAAGAACAGTGTAGAGCTTTTTACCTTGTACAGCTGTACTCTTCTCATTACCTTAAAGAGAGAGAAGGAAAGAGCAGTCAATTCCCTTTGTTAAAACTTCAGGGGAACACTTCGCCAAAAAAAAGAAAATTGGCTGAAAATGCACTCCTAAGGCCATCCAAGATGTAGTTGAGTTTGTTTCTTCATCAGAACAGATCTGGAGAAATCTAGCATCACTTGCTCACTAATGGATCGTCTCAAATGAATGGGTGCTGACAGAATGAGATTTCAAACAGCTGACAAAAAAATCAAATAATTCACAAGTAATCACTGCAGAGGATCTACTGGTGATGTAAATTTATCCAAATCTGTTCAAATGAAGAAACAAACTAATCTACAACGTGGATTACGTTTTCAAAACTCAGGCAATTTGATAATACCTAGAATATCAAAATCAACTGCGGGCAGCAGATCCTTTTCCTATTTGGCGCCTAAACTCTGGAATACCTAACATTGTTCGGGAGGCAGACACACTCTTGCAGTTTAAATCTAGATTAAAGACCCATCTCTTTAACCTGGCTTACACATAACATACTAATATGCTTTTAATATCCAAATCAGTTAAAGGATTTTTAGACTGCATTAATTAGGTAAACCGGAAACCGGGAACACTTCCCATAACACCCTATGCACTTGCTACATCATTAGAAGAATGGCATCTATGCTAATATTAGTCTGTTTCTTTCTTATTCCGAGGTCACCGTAGCCACCAGATCCAGTCTGTATCCAGATCAGAGGGTCACTGCAGTCACCCGGATCCAGTACGTATCCAGACCAGATGGTGGATCAGCACCTAGAAAGGACCTCTACTGCCCTGAAAGACAGCGGAGACCAGGACAACTAGAGCCCCAGATACAGATCCCCTGTAAAGACCTTGTCTCAGAGGACCACCAGGACAAGACCACAGGAAACAGATGATTCTTCTGCACAATCTAACTTTGCTGCAGCCTGGAATTGAACTACTGGTTTCGTCTGGTCAGAGGAGAACAGGCCCCCCAACTGAGCCTGGTTTCTCCCAAGGTTTTTATCTCCATTTTGTCACCGATGGAGTTTCGGTTCCTTGCCGCTGTCGCCTTTGGCTTGCTTAGTTGAGGTCACTTCATCTACAGCGATATCGTTGACTTGATTGCAAATAAATGCACAGACACTATTTAACTGAACAGAGATGACATCACTGAATTCAATGATGAACTGCCTTTAACTGTCAATTTGCATTATTGACACACTGTTTTCCTAATGAATGTTGTTCAGTTGCTTTGACGCAATGTATTTTGTTTAAAGCGCTATATAAATAAAGGTGACTTGACTTGACGGCCAAAGCGGAAGTAGGGGAGAGCGTTTAAATTTTTTGGTTGATCTATCAAGTAAAAAGCACACTCAGTCTTACCTGACTTCTTGTGTGGGATTGACTGAGGTCTTTTTACAGGTGGCACAGGTGCAAGTATGCTCCGCTCCTGGGCAGCAGGATACAGTCTTTGCAGGACCTTGGACTGGAATACTAATTTAGAACATCGTTTAAATATAATGTAGTTTATAGTCAAGCCCCTGATGTAGACAAAAATCACGTGCAGGGTTAACCTACAAGCATCTGTAGCACGTGAGCATTGTAAACATTTAATTTTACAGTTTTATTCAGTGTTTCCTTCTTACCTTCTTTTCTGACGGACATATCAGCGGCAGAAATGTATAACCTTTTTCCTCAAGAGCATACACAATTTCACACCATTCTTATAATTACAATATACTTTTGGATAAGGTGTAAACAGTAATAAATGGCAAGACGCAGATCAAGAGTACCATCTTTAATTTATGACTATTTTAATAATTTAGATTTAAGGATTTAAAATGTAACGCATATAAGAAAATGAGCAAGAAAATCGCACACATAAGCCATAAACTGCAAAGAAAATCCCGACGTGCTGCTGCTTAGCGTTGTTATACTTCCGACCTCACCATGATGGCGGCTGAGCGTGCGGCCGCGTCCTCCTGAACTTCGCCATCCAGCGGCGAGGACAAGCGCTACAGCAGCTCCAGGGAGCGCCGCATCTGCTGAGCACATGCACTCTCAAAACTTCGCTGCCATTCTCGCCATGTAGCCGCAAGCTTAAGGAAAACCTAGAATGTCAGCGTGGAAGGAGGTACGTTCAGCAAACTGTGCATGCCTGTTTCTTGAAACGTGCAGAAGAAAACTAAAGTCTACTCTACTCTGAGCCTGTGTGCGGCGGCGCGCGGGATGCAGTGCTCGGCATTACATCACTCACCTGCCGAGAGAAGGCGTGACACTTTCACCTGCCGTATTTCAGGTGGATTCAACCAAAATTCCGAACATTTGCTTTTCTAGGTTTAACAGAAATGTAACTTTTATCTTATCTAACTTTATTTAACAATGTATTTAACATTCTTGAACACTGATCATGACTTGTAACCGACTTCTTTGTTTGTAACTGGCTAGTGCAATTTTAAAAACGTCTAATTATCCATTCTTATCTTATTATGCATACAAGATTAAATATGTATATTTAAAACAACATTTTTATATGCAAACACTACTGATACAGTTTACAGTCATCCAGTATTAGGTTATATATCCATGGGTAAAGGTCAAATTTTGAGAATTAATAATTGAAACGGTTTAATTGATCAACCACAAATCAGAAAATTTGGGGTGACAAATTCCTCATGTTGCACTTACTCGTTGGGAAAACTATAATTATTACAATTCAAATAAATTTCTTAATTTATCAGAATTGGATGATCTTGGATATTTACCTGTGCATGCAGATTTCCAATGTTATTTCATGTAGATTATGTTTTAACTTAAAGTTAATCTTTAAAAACACTAAGACTTTAAATGTGATCTTTTGCAAATCCCAAAATAAATGTAATTTTTTTAAAAATAATTTATGATTTATGAGTTATTGGCCATAACATAATTATTTAGTATCGGGCTATATTACAGTCAATCAGTGTTGTAAAGAAATATTGACATTTGTTGAGATGACATTCACAGCTCTGTCCATTTGAGAATGAATGGATGCTGTTGGGTTAACAGTGGAAGGATGTGGCTCTGTGTGTGTGTGTGTAGCTTTTGCTGGAAAAGCTTAAGGATTCCAAGATTGCTTACTATCATACACTGTAAATGTGTGTGTGTGTTTGTGTGTGTGTGTGAGTGACTGCAAGAGAGCAAATTTGACAAAATATGCATCCATTATCTAAACTGTTCTCTAAAATGACTCTAAAGATGCCCATTTTAAACATATTACATAAGCCAGCAGTCGATGCAGTACAAAGCTTCCCAGATGCAGCTGTCTGTCAATGTAAGTGCAGGGTGCAGCATTCATTTGCAGTTGCAAACACCGGCTCTACAGAAATAACTCAGACTGGCAGATTCAGCCTTCTCTGTATCTTGCACTTTATGCTGATAGACAGCACATATAACTGGGGATCTGAAGGGTTCTGTGGTCCATGCTGAGAGTTTATTAAAGCTTCTTATATAGCAGTCTTGCCTGTAAATATCTTTAAACATTGTATTCAGTTCGGATACTTGACTTCAAATTGGTTTTAACACAGGTGTGGAATTTTGTTCTAGTTATTTGGGATGCATTTAGTGATGAGCCAATATTAGCATTTGTTCAATTATCGTTGACCATTTCACTATTATTTAGTATTAGCAATTTCAGCATTGTAATTAGAGTTTAATGTTGGTCAGTTCTGTTTTAATGACCTCTAAACTGCATATTTGACCAAACTTTAATAGCCCATCACTACTACAGGTTATGATGCGGTTCATAATGCAGGTCCCTCTTTTGTTCTATCCCTAGTTGTCTTGGAAGTGAAGCCTTTTGAATAAAACACTCCATGAGATTGCCTTTATTTTTAGCTCATATCTGGAACCATAAAACATTATGACAGGAGAACTCATGGACATAAAGGCACAAGATGCTTTTCGTGTTTCACATGTGTGCTTGTCATCTGTTTGAATGGCAGGTAGTGTTTCTGTGTGTGTCTGTAAGCTATGTGTAGTTATAGTTGTTTCTCCCATTCATTATGCAGGCATGTGTTAAGGCTTCTGTGGAAGCTTTGCTGCCTGGCAAGACAAGTAGGAAAATAGCAAGAGGATGGCATGAAAATGAACGACTGAACAAATTAATGAATAAAGGAGGCATGGTCAGTGGGTTGCTTAAATGTCTTCATCCACAAACCCTCACTTACTGTATTTAACCCTCATGTTTGGGGTCTCAGAGATCACATTATCATTATATTGAAAAAAAAATACTTAATGTAACATTAAAATATGAGATTTAAATTACTAGTATGGAATGTGCAATATATTGGTACCATATTGGTTAGTGGTTGATATCAGAGAAATTTTGTATTTATTTGTTTCACTCGATACAGAAAAAATTTATAGTTCATGCTCATTTCCTCTATTTTTATGTTTAGATTATTTAGTGCATCATCTAACACTTACTTAAAATTAACCTTTGAAAATGTAAATAATTTAAAAACGAATTATTTTTTAAAATTGTAATCTTTTGCATATCTCAGAACATATATCCATTTTAATGCTGTAAATTACAATACTGTGTGATGCCTAATTCAATTGAATTGTTTAAAATAAGTAATTTTAGTTTGTGTTGTATCGTTTATTTATTTGCACAGTATAGTATAAAAAGTTTTGATGGCCATTTATAATTTAATAATATATATCCTAGAATAGAAAAATAATTTCATTGATTGAAATAAAATAAAATAAAAATATTAAACCTCAAAAAACTTGGCCTTGGCAACTATCTGAAATGAAATTATTTAAAGTACTAAAATGATTAAAACTAAAAATGACATTAAATCTAAATTGAATCTAATGAAAATGACAAAAGCACAGAATTACTAATATAAACTAGAATTCAAATTGAACAGCTAATTAATATGTGTAGAAATAATACTAAAAATAACACTGCTGCCTGCCGGGTTTTAAGTAGGTTACAGATAATATAATAATATGTTGGGAAAACAGGTTAATTTCAAAATTATTATTATTAATTTTACATTTACATCATTGAAGTCTGATACTGAAAAAAAAAGGAAAATCAGGGTTAAAAATTCTCACCCTTTTTGTAGTTTCGGACCTTATCATCTCTGACTGTGGGTTAATCTTGCTGTATTTTTTGGGCCATAGCGTGAAACATTTCACCAGAAAGCACTGTAATTAGTGCCGCTGTTTTAGAGCTCCTCCTTCCCCAATTACTCTGGGAATTAAGAGGTTCCGAAAAAAACGTGAGTTCTGGAAGCCTAAGATACACGCACACATGCACGCATAGAGCAACCCCAGAGAGTGTCTGCTTGTGCCGCAGAGTGTTTTTTCTTTTTCCCTGATTGTGACAGTTGGAGCTATTTAGTAATTTAGAGAGCTGCGATTAGACACACACTGATTATATACACACTGATTAAGCACACCGTGAGTGTACACACACTGATTACACAGAGATTTCACACACACTCTATCATGATCCAGCTGCTCCCCTGTGGAAAGAGGGTCAGCTAGGGCAATGATTATTGTACAGACGGATTCTCCATCACACAATATATTTACATTTACATATAATCTTTTGGCAGACGCTTTTATCCAAAGCGACTTAGAAGCAATAGAACAACAGAATAGAATAACAATAGAAGCAATCAGACCAGCAAGAGAACAACAACAGTATACAAGTGCCATGACAAGTTTCAGTTAGTCTAGCATAGAACCCGTAGCGTTTTTTTTTTTTTTTTTTTTTTCAAAAATAGGATAGACAAGAAAAGGTAAGTGCTAGTATAAGGTGGTCAAGTGCTGGCGAAAAAGATGAGTCTTTTAGATGTTTTTTGAAAATGAGTAAAGACTCAAAAAAAGGAGGTCATTACACCGGCTGTGCACCGTCCAGGGAACCTCTTTGGGATGGCACCACAAGGCATTGTTCCCTTGAAGAACGCAAGCTTCTGGAGGCTTGCTCTGACAGGAAGGGTCTAATCTTCCTAATGTTGTATAAGGCAAATCTGCAGAACCGGGTCGTTGTAGCAATATGGTCTGTGATGCTTAACTGATGATCTATCACAACTCCTAGGTTTCTGGCTGTCCTGGAAGGACTTATGGTTGATGAACCCAGCTGTATAGAGTAGTTGTGATGAAACGATGGGTTAGCTGGAACCACCAGGAGTTCTGTCTTAGTAAGGTTGAGCTGAAGGTGATGGTCATTCATCCAGCTAGAAATGTCACTCAGACAGGCTGAAATGCGAGCAGCTATCATCGGACAGATCCTAATGACGTCATGTAGATGGAGAAGAGAAGTGGTTCAAGTACTGAGCCTTGAGGAACCCCAGTAGCAAGAAGTTGTGACTTAGAAAAGTCACCCCTCCAAAACACGCTGAAGGATCTATCGGAGAGGTAGGACTTCAACCACAGGAGTGCAGTTCCAGAGATGCTCATCTTTCTGAGGGTGGACAGGAGAATCTGGTGATTAACAGTGTCAAAAGCAGCAGACAGATCCAGCAAGATGAGAAATGAGGATTTGGAAGCTGTTCTTTCCAGTCGCAGGGCTTCAGTAACCGAGAGCAGGGCAGTCTCAGTTGAGTGGCCGCTTTTGAAGTCAGTATGGTTGCTGTCCAGGAGGTTGTTCTGTACAAGAAACATAGAGAGTTGGTTGAACACAACTCGCTCAAGTGTCTTTGCAATGAATGGAAGAAGGGATAATGGTCTGTACCAGAGTGAAGAGAGGTGTTGATAATGTGAGTAAGTGAAGGTATAACTGAAGAAGAAATCGCTTGAAGGAGGTGGGTGAGGATAGGATCAAGTGGACAAGTAGTAGGATGACTGGACAGGATAAGTTTGGAAATGTCCGTCTCTGAGAGTGGAGAGAAGGAGGAGAGAGAGTGTGTATTAGTCGTTATGAAGTTATCATCAGTCTGCGTTGTGGAGAATTGGTCACTGACGGTTCTTGTCTTATTTGTGAAGAAAACTGCAAAGTAAACTACTATATTTCATATAGTATGAAAAATGGATCACTGACAAATCATTAAAAAATAACTTGCATTCTTTTATCTCCATATTAGTGAAACTCACTCTTAGAGTCAAAAAAAAAAAGATTTCTGACAGTGACTTGCACTCATGCATGTTTCTAATGAAATCTGTTGACTGTCTCAAGTGGTTAGATGAGTTTTAATTGGCTTTTTTATTTGCTAGGTGAACTCCAATGTGTTATCTGAGATGAGAGGGAAACCCTTGGGTTTATGAGTCTGTTTAATTTTTTTTTTTTTTTTTTTAGTGTTCTCACTTTATTCTGGTCACAATCGACTAAGCAGAACATTGAACGTGACAGTGCACTTTAGTTTGGGCAGAAAAATGAGCTCTGGGTTGCCAGCTCCTCTGTGTCAGTTCCCCTGCACCAGGAGCTCAGGGGAGCGTGGAGGTTCATTAACTCTAAAGAAAACAGTCAATTTCATTTTGTGCCGTGTGATGCCAGTGCAGGTACCCACACGACACCAAGCTCATTTCTTTATTTCTTGGCTGTTTCTGTGAGAGCTTGGGTTGTTGTGTTAATAAAGTTAACAACATCTTTGATCTTGCTGAGTTTTTCTCACTTAAAAAGAATCTCCATCTCAAACATTTTCAGATCTAATGTACAGAATGCAATAGCAAATCTCAAAGTTTTTATCTGAGGTGTTGAAATCAGGTTTATTTAAGGAATTGATGCATCAGACTGGTGAGAATTTTCAGTGTATCTGCAATATTTTTAATAGTTTTGTCACTTGCTTCTTTCACCACACAAGTCAATTTTCATATTCTTTTATACCAAATTCAAATTCGGGCACTTGCGCTCCTGAGGAGTCTGCCGTTGCTAAGCAACCATGACCTGCTCTCTCCATGAAGACGCGGAAATTTCAGCAATGGATAAATGGATTTGCAGCACTAAAAACTGCTTGCAGTAGCACTGCTGCTAAATTAATTTAAAAATCCACATACAGCTATCAGCTGTTCCTTCATCTTGGCTGAGCTTTCAACGTTGTTGAAAAGGTGAGGAAGTTACAAGACCTGCGGTGCGCTTGCGGCATTCTGAAAAGTTGAGATGTTTTTAACTCGATGCGGTGCGGGCGCGCCTGGAAAAAACGAGCGCTTCACACTGAGTGCGCGTCGCGACCGCGTCGCTTCCATTATGAGCGCGGATACCGCACGCCTACATTTGAAATAACGAACTTGAGCGTGCAAAAGACGTGATATGTGAATGGCCCCTTATGCCTGTGAGTGCGCCGCGCTCGTTCTTGTTGTGTGTGTGTGTGACTGACAGACAGCCTCCGCGGCGCGCATGAGAGATCTCGCAGATTTCACAGACAAACGTCTAGTATCGCAAATTAGTATCGCAAATTAGTATCGCTCATTTAGTATTTAGTATCGCAAATTAGAAATATTTGGTAAGATAAAATGTGCACGATAATATTATTAAGCAAACCTCTTCGCCATCGTCACTCTTTATTATTAAGCGGGAGTTTTCATACTGTTATGTCTGTGCGTGCGCCGCGCTCGTTGTGGTGTGTGTGTGTGACAGACAGCCTCCTCGGCGCGCATGAGAGATCTCGCAGATCTCACAGACAAACGTCTTAATATGATCGCACATTAAAAATGTTTGGTGAGATAAAATGTGCACGATAACATTATTAAGCAAAAATACATAGTACATGAATTTTTCCCCCTCCAGTACCGAAAGCAGAACCGATACCGTCATATCTTAATGATACTACGGTCTTTCATAATTTAGCCCCGGGGCCATTTTAATACCGGGGTTTTGTACCCATCCCTATTTCCTATGTGTAGGTTCAGTAATTTCACTTTAATGGCAATAAATAGATTATTTTCATTGCCATTAAAGTGAAATAACTGAACCTTAACATAGAAGCCTGAGAAAAATACAAATTTTAGAAGAAATTTTTAGATGTCACTTGGAGGATTTTGCATCTGAACTCTTCATTTGTCTGTTTTGTTGATCAAATGAAATCAGCCTGGGTGAGCACGGCTTCTTTTAAAAACATAAAAAATCTGATACCAAACTTTTGAATCTACTTAAGAGTCTTTCCTCTTTAGATGTGAACCAGTGCAAGGCCGTGTTGGTCAATATCAGCAGGACTCCAGTGTGTCCTTGTGCACAAACTGGTCAGCAGTTTCTCTCTGATTGGCTGCTTTGAGTTTAATTTGACTTTTGCGCTTTAGTTCAAGATGCAGTGTGTGATGATGTCTGTTCTGTGCAGGGGAACCTTGGAATTGCTCTTGCGTGAAATTTCTCTCTCTCTCCTTCCTTACCTTTTGATTTCAATTTCAGTTCTCTCTCTCCCTCACTCTCTGATGGCTCATCTGAATTGTAAGCGCAGGTTCAACAGCTTGATTAGCATTCTGAGGATGTAGTCTTGAGGATGCAGACTTTGGATTGAGAGCTACAGTACAGCTCTAAAATTAAGTCTTGAGCAAATGCTGAACTCATTCGAATGCACCTGAGATTCTGTTTCAATGGATTTAAGAGACATGGTTTTATTGCACTACAATTAGTCTACACTAATGACATAATTCAAATCACCTTTTTTATATAGTATTTTAAAGCTTTTCAAAGCAGTTTTACAGTGTTAAACAGGAAGGTCTTAAGTAAATGTCTGGATTATTTTATAAAACTAATTTAGTTGCTAGTTAGTTAGAAGACCTTGTGAAATGATCTGCAGTGATCATAACAGATTAAAACACATTGGGCATCATTGTTCCTTGTAACTTAGTTTTTTTTTACTATTAATCTAACTTAATTAACATGTTATTGAAGCTAAAGCTGTACTTTTGCTTTTTAAAACATGGTGAAAAAAAACAAAAAAAAAACTCCTCTGTGCCTTGCCATTTTTAAATGCAAACACACATTGTATGTAATGGCCCCTTAAGGCCCATTCACACCAAAGACAAAATAAATAAATAAATAAATAAATAAATAAATGATAATATGAAGTTTTAATAATTGTTCTAATTCTGTGAGAATAAGGACAATTACCAGCCACAACAATAATGACACAGAGGAATTTGAAAAACTGTGTTAGTTGCAACTGCAGCCAAATGCTAATATGAATTGTTTAGACTGTGTTCTAATCAGATTCCTCATTTAGCTTATTTCATAAATGTTAATCTGTTTTCTGTAAGCTTCCTCCAGTGAGCTAAATACATTCATGGAAGATGGAAACCATTTATTTTGGGAATGAGGGATTGTGACACATTCTTCCCTTTTCTTTCATTTACATTGTGCACGCTTAATTTCACTCTCTTTCTCTCTCTTTCCATCACACTCTATCTTTCTCACACTAAACCCAATAGTCCTCTGTCTACTTTATTTTATCTCTGCCAACATACAAGTGATAATTTTCCAGCTGATTGGTTAATAGCCCCTTCTTTTGTGTGCTGTGTAGAGCCTCTGCGCACCTGAATCCCCCAGTTTGAATCCTCAGATGCACAGCATGACCAAAGACTATTCTATTCTATTCTATTCTATTCTATGTGTTAAATGATAATAAATAACTTAATGTTAAGGTTCTCTAGTTGTCTACATGTTTTTGTTGGTTTTGTCAAATTAATAGAATGACTTGTGATAGTTTTGGAGACATCAGTTAGACTTGGTGGAAAATTATAATCAGTTCATTAGTAATTTTTCCACTTTATGCTGTAAACGGTTTTGTGAAGTGTACGTAGTACCGATACCACCCGGCCACTAGATGGCAGTGACATTCTAATATGCCTTAGGAGGGTAAATTTGTTCCTTTTGACTATAGATGTGAAATGCAGTTAAATGGAGATTGATTTATGGCTTTATATGCTCAATTCAAAATGTAATGTCAATTCAAAATGTAAACTTTCAATACAGACCTTGAGCCAAAACACATCACCAAACACCACATGTACTATATGGGCTACAGTATTGGGACACCCCCTTCTTTAGAACAGAGAAATGCACTTCCAAAACTGGCAACAAAGATGGAAACATAGCACATGCATTTACAATTTTTATTTCGATCTCTGTTGCAACAGTTTTGGAAGTCTCTAAAGTCATTGGTGTTAGGTGATGAGTTTCTGGCTCAAGGTCTGCATTTAAAGTCACACCAGAGGTGTTCAGATTAGGTCTGGGCTTTGTACAGACCAGTCAAGTTCTTCCATACGGACTCAGTCAATCATTTCTTTTTCAACCTTGCCTTATACACAGAGGAACTGTCATGTTAGAATAGAAAAGAGTCCTTTCCAAACTGTTGCTATACAACTAGAAGCACACAATTCCCTAGAATATCATTATATGCTTAAACATTAGTAATTTCCATGAGTACAAATCTTAGTAGTTAAACCAATTTATCAGAAGGGGATGTTCCAATATTTTTGGCAATATAGTGTTTATCAGCAACCAAAATCAAATGTTGTTATATGCTCATATTGATACTTTCATACTTCATCTGCATATAATGATTACATACCACACTGTTTCTTGAGTACTGTTTTATGGTGGCCTTGAAGACATGCAATTACCATGTGAACTTTCAGAAACACATAAGTCAGAGAGAAGACTGGATTTATGAAGGCATTATGGAACAAAGGCATGGTCAAGTTTCATCGGATTCAGCATGAATGAGAGGTTTATCCCTGTACTCAACTCTAATACACACTTTCCTGATCTCATGTACATGCTGATGGTGTCGGATTTGAGCATTTTGTGTGTAGAGGAGTCTCTGTTTTCTGTCAGTGAACAAATTTGTGATCTAATCTCCTGTTTTGGCTTCTTTCTCCCGCTAACACCCATGTAAAGAGATTCTCAGTATAAAATTTTTCACCCACACTGCCGTTCCTGCCTCGTTCATACACACAGCAGGGAAACCTGGGGGCCAATTAACGCTTTCCAAACCTGACAGCCCCTGCGTGTAATTAATGGCTGTTTAGACTGCATGCGCATTCATGCATGCTTGTTCTCATTTTCTTTTTTATTTCTTCGTTTCTCTTCCTCCTCCCCTGATGCCTCTATCTTTCTCCCTACCTGACAGGTGCTGCTGAGCATACTGCAACAACGCTGCTGTATCCTCCCAGACAGGAACACAGGTAAAACCACACACCTGTCATTCAAATGCAACAGTATGTTTTGATCTGGACCCAGAGCCATTTTGGTGTGTCTACAGGAAGAGATGCTGATCTATGAGTTTGTGTGTGTTAGACAGGCCCGTATACATTGTTTTAGGTCTAACGTGATTGATTGAGCAGGTAGAAAATTTGATAATAATAGATTTACTGAGGTACTCACTGTGCATCTGCTCCAGAGAGACTGATTGTGCTAGTATCAATATGATGTAGATCCAGCTTCACATATTTGTTCTCAAAATAGAACAAAACATTTCTTTTGGGATTAATAATCAACATTTGGAGCAAAACCTGGAACAAATATTGATTTTGAATAAAGGTTTACCGTAGGGAAAGAATGGATTTGATGACTGAGAGTGTTTGGATTGTACCTGAGCTTCTTGCACTTACAGTTTCCTCCATTTAATGGTAACCAATTACACTCATTTTAGATAATTAAGTCAAGCATTTGTGAATGTACTTGGCAGCACAACGGATGAACTAGAGGACTTTAAAAGCTAAAATGGAATGCATTTGTTTCCTCTAAAAATAATGATGCAATTTACAAGGTAACATTATGCTTTTTTTTCCCTTCATATATTTCATGGCGGATGGAATA
This sequence comes from Carassius carassius, assembly GCF_963082965.1. Lineage (NCBI taxonomy): Eukaryota > Metazoa > Chordata > Actinopteri > Cypriniformes > Cyprinidae > Carassius > Carassius carassius. The sequence goes on from NC_081786.1 coordinate 12,363,366, forward strand.
TAAGTATGTATTTATACATTAAGCCATTTATTGTCTGTCTGTCTGTCTGTCTATCAATCTATCTGTCTGTCTGTCTGTCTATCTCTATATATAATGTTATTGCAACTTTTTATCTCAATTCAGATTTTTCTGATGAGTTTATATCCTATATCTATATTTTGGGTTTATAAATTAAATTAAATTAAATTAAATTTAATTAAATTAAATTAAATTAAATTTATGCATTTAGCAGACGCTTTTATCCAAAGCGACTTACAGTGCATTCAGGCTATACATTTTTACCTGTCATGTGTTCCCGGGGAATCGAACCCCCAACCTTGCATTTGATAGCGCAATGCTTTACCAACTGAGCTACAGGAACACTCATTTTTCATTTTTAATTCATTTTATTTTAGAATTGCAAGATTGAAACTCGAATTTACAAGACATAAACCCACAATTCTAAGAAAACAAACAAACAAACATGATACATAAACTCACAAAACTCACTTTTCCTCACAAAAGGGCGATATTTAATTTGAACGCTTTTTTGTTCATTTTTAATGTTTGTGTATGTTTCACGTGTAATGTTAGTGTGTGGGTTAGTCTATAGTGTTTATAAGTTTTATGAATAAATATGTTATTAATATTTAATTTTATATAAAATACACGTATATAACAAAAATAAAATTAATAGTATAATAATATGTGTATAAAATATTGATAAAAAAATATGCTAAAAAACACACAAACACATTTGTATATGTATGTATGTTTATATATATGTATGTATGTTAAAGTATCTAAAAATCTGAAAATCTGAAATCCCAGCTGCTCCACAAGCATTCTTAAATGCAATGGAAATGAAGAAAATGATCAGGGGAGCACTTATATTAAAGTCTGAGGATCACAATCTCCTACTCCAACACAATCATGACAAGGACACAAGATGCGTTAATGCAGCTTCATCATAATCCACAGTGCGGATGATCACATTACCATTGTTATTCTCGTAAAGATAAAGTATCCTGATAAATATGAAACTTGCCTTTACTCATTAAACATTCCTGTATTGTGTGTGCAGATGACTATGACAGCAAGGGCATTTGTCAAAACAAAGCCTGATAAACAAGCATGCATAATTTTTTACATAATATGCCAAGTGGATTTCTCTGCTCTTCCTCTTGCACAACCTGTAAATTGGCAGAATGAGTTTACAGACTGACCCTGAGGTGCGAATTTTAATTAGATAATTGAAGAAGAGGATGCCAAGTGCTGTATTGATTAAAAAAATGTTTCATGACAGTAGAACATCAGTTTAGCATTATAAGATTCTTAAAAATGCAAAAAATTACTGACTGTTCTGCATCCATTGGACATTTGTATTAAACCATGGTTCTAAGTTTGGAAGTTGGTAGTTTTTATTCCCAGTGGCTGTAGAGTCTGAATGAATTGGTAGTATTTGCACCAGTGCTGTGACCATGGTTTCATCCTGTTTCTATGGAGACAATGCAGATCATGTCAGTATAGGTTCACTAACAACGCCTACCATCATTTTATATCCATCTGAAAGCCATTTCACCTAATGCATCTAAGGCATTCACAGGCATCGGCCAATTTACATTTTAAATTGCAGGATGGCCTTTGCTTTAAAGCTGAGTTGAAACTCCAGATATTGAAGGTGGCCACCACAGAACTTCCCCTCATTATGCAAATTGGTGTCACTGATTTTCCTCTCTCTCAGCTTTGTATAGACCTGTTTTAAGGCAGAAAGCAGCATCTGTGAGTACAAAGAGACTGGCTGCTCTCCATCTCTGCGATATGAAGTGAGAGGCAGATGTTTGGCTATATGCAGCAGCTTTTGATAACGAGCAAGAAAACACATTTGCTTCTGGCAACGAGCTAACAATTCAGAAATAACACAAATTCAAGACTCAGTGAGTAAGATTGAGTTATAAATGTGCTGTAAAGCTTTTGAGAGTGAAGAAAAAACGGAGCACGGAAAGGTTTTTCCTCTGAGCGTGACAGCTAACAACGGCCACCCACACGGCTCTTCTGGTTCTGCAACCGCAGCGGATGATTGTGATAGTCAGCTACAGTATCATGTCATGAGGAGTGACATAAACACTTTACACCAGTGGTGTGTGATGGACTTCTGAATTGAAGAGGCAAAGCCCTCTTTTTTTCAGTGTAAATTCATATTTCAGTTCCATTGATGTTAACACAGTTTTTGTGTTAAAATCTTATGGAGCACCATTTACTTGACACTTTTACTTACCTGATACTTTTTTTTGCATGTCTATATAAAATGATAATTGCTGCTAGTGTAAATTGTAAGTTTTTCAGTTTGTTCATTTTATAAGCAACAATACTTTTTTATTGTTTTAGTTAACTATAATAACCTTTTATGACCTTTAACTTTAAAGTTAAGCTTAATTGAGCAATTAAAAAATAATTTATAGACTACTCTGTGTCATGTTTTATTATTTTTGTTTTGTTTTATATTTGTTTTATTTTTTATGTTTTGTTTGCATATTGTTTTTTAGACAAAACCCATCTGCTGTACACACAAGCTTAAGAGACTTATTTCTGTCTGTTTGACCTCGTCATAGTCTATTTGTTATTGAAATAAATGCGCTGTATGCCTGAGGCTCTCTTTGCCCTCAGACTAGTCAACGGTTCAAGTTGCATCCATGTATGTGTGTGCCATACTCAGCTCTTAATAACCATGTTAATATTTTAGCATTGTGTTTCCATATTTTACTTTCCACTGCTTTAAATTCGGGTGGTTTGTAAGAAGTCAAGCTAAATTTCTTTAGTACATTAAGCGACAGAGGCTCTTCAATAACAATTTTTAGGGCCCGAGCACCGGTGGAGTGAGGACCGTCTTGTAATTGCTCTGTTTATTTTATTTGTTCTTGTGAATGACTTCCTTATAAATGCTAATGTTTTGATTAGTCTGCAGAAGTGCAAAGTTTTTTGAAATTGCTGATGTTCCACAAAACTTTTCATGTGGCCCTGCTTTGCATTCTTAGAAGAGCGTTTGTATCGATTTTTCAGTCCCTATAGGGATTGTGTGCAATCTCTCTCTCTCTTTCTTTCTGTCTGATATAAAGATTGCAGTCGACAGAGAAAACCCTCCTCTTGCTTCCTCTCCCCTCTCTGTCGTGGCTATTCAGATTTTAGGACATCAGTATGTAGTGGGAGTACTGCAGGCTAATGAAAAATCTGTCCTGTATATAATGGCCAAGGTCATTGGTTTTTATTGTTTTATTTTTTTTTGTTTCCAGAAAATGCGCTCTAAAAATGCATCCAAAGTAGAGCTAAAAGATAAAATTGTATGTGTTTATGTTTAATTTTGCCAGCTTTAAAAATGAAGCAACATTGTGAATAGTGTGATGATTTTCTTACACTAATTTTACAAACCATTACACAAATTTCAATAACTTTTTCATATTTTGTGAAAAAATATGTTGGAAGTTGCTTTTTGGTACTGTGGTTTAATAAATAATTTGAAATATTTTTGCAAAAAAAAAATAATAAAAAAAATAAAAGCTGTAAATTTACATCAAAAGACTATACAGTGGGCCTATTTAAGTTAAAAAATTCCCAACATCTAAACCTAACATTTGCAAAATGTAATTCTACATTTAACATGAACATGTGTTTGTACTCTTTACAGGTAAACGTGAGCTGCAGTGCCTGATTTACTGATTTACTGGAAGTAAACTTGTACATTTTAAATGTATATGTGCTAAAAGTTTTTGTCAATTATCAGTTGTAGCGGATGGCCTCATGATTCAGTGTATTGTTCAGTGTAGGAAATGGTCAGCTAACTTACAGAAGCCGGTCTGAGTACTTTCTGAGAAAGAGTAAATAAAATTAAATGACAGGGGAGAAAAAGAGTGAAGGGTAAGAAGAGGTCCATCACCTGATGAGTGGTTGAGTCCTCTGATTTGAGGGGAGGAAGAGAGTATTATATTGCGGTGAAGAGGTGAACACTGAATGGTAAGCGGCCAGTGCTCAGGAAATGAAACCATACAACACTGTGTGCGTGTGTGTGTGTGTGTGTGTGTGGGATTGTGCATGTAACCTCTTTCTGCACCCTTATCTTCTTTTTTATTTCATCATACACTTTTTCTCTTTGTGATTGCCTAGTATATAACTTGTTTTGCCCTAGATTGCAGAATCTTGCCAAATTTTGTCTTTTGTCTTTAGAACAGTTTGTGCAAAAATGAAATTTCATCATCATTTCATTTCTTACTGACTCTCATATCATTCCTTCCCAACTCAAATGGCTTCTTTTTTTAATCCTGCAAAGCACAAAAGAAGATATTTAGAAGATTGTTTAAGCTGCTCTTTTCCATTATGAAACTTTTCAGCAACTTTCCCCATTCATTCCTTTTGTGATTGGAAAACGAGTCATATTTTTGATTTTCAGGGAAAACTACTGCTTTAAATGTTAAGCTCGCTGTCCGTGTGTCATCTCCTTGTAAATCAAATCAATGCATAATACACATATGCAAAGAGGTGATGTGGGTGGCACCACTCGCCTACACAGCGAAGAACGGGTGGTTCTCAAACAAGAGGTGAGAGGAGGATGAATTCACTGTGATGCAGACGGAAATTAGATGGGGGATAGCCGGACATGGTTCGATAGTGTGTTTGACCTGTCTGAGTCAGTGCTCTGACCTGATCTGACCTTGAACAGCATGATGAGAGAGTACAGGAACCCATCACACAGCTCATCAGCACTGCTGACCCCTGCGAGCTGCTCACTAACGAGACTGGAACTACCGTCATTGTGTGTGTTTACTAATATATCAAAAAAGATCACAGATTATTTGTTGGTTGGACATGCAAATAGGGGAACAATGGGACAGTTAGGAAGGTTTGGGGATTGCAGTGAGAAGTTGGATGAATCCGCATCTGTTCATAGCACTTAAAGGGCAAAATGGTAAATATAACCAGGGGCCATTTTTGTTTTTTGTTTTTGAAAGTTTTTTTATGCTCACTTAGGCAGCATTTTAAAAAAAAATACAGTAAAAAGTAAAATTGTTGAAAATAGTTGTGCTGCTTATTTATGTGGAAACCATGATACATTTTCTCTGTATTCTTTGAAGAATAGAAAGTTAAAAACTTCTAAAATCACAGAAATCTTTTGTAATATTACAAATACAGAGTTCTGGCATGAACATCTAGATGGTACAGTCTTATAGGTCTAACTCAATCTGACATAATGACATCATTATCACATGGCACAGCTGATTGGGCCTCTCCAGTATCGGCAGCCAATAAGCTTGCTGCTCAGCATTCAAATATATGACTAGTGCTTGCTGTAGCATTTGCAGCATGCTTTAGAAACCCTTCACCTTCCCCAGCTCCACTGTTCCACTAAGATCATCAAACATATTACCATTGTCATATACATTACCATGTCAATCCCTCAGAGAGTTGTCATGACAGAAATGTCTTTACTATAATTTTTGATCAGTTGAATGTGTCCTTGCAGAATAAGTGTATTCATTAAAAAATAAATATACTGAGCCCAGACTTTTGGTGTCAAAATACCTTGAATGAGTCATCATAATTTTGAAATTTGTCTAAGAATCTATAGTCAACATTGAGTTATTTGCAGCTATGATTGCTTAAAAATGTAATTGTTACAGCGTTTTATATTTTATATATATTTTATATGAATAATATAGGAAGAAATACTATTAATAATGTTTTAATATTATTTATTTATTGTTGTAAAATAGATATAAAATAGTTGTGTGTGTATGTGAGTTGTAGCCAGTTAGAAAAGAGAAAGTAAAAGTAACTCAAAATCCGAATAGCCGCAGAAAAAATAATATTGTTGTCAAGGCTTGAGTTTAATAAAAATAATAAACAATCTGCATCTCTGCCCTTTCTCTAATTTGATCATTATAAAAACAAAACAAATATTGCTGTAATTTTTTTGTTTAAAATAATTTTAAAAAATGCATCCACCAATCTCTTATTTTCTCTCCTCCTCCTTCCCCTGAGTCTGTAGAGCAGACAGTCATGAAGACAGATGGCTGTTATTAGAGAGTGTAATGCCTGGAGAGTGCAGGATTTCACTTCAGTCACTGCCGGCCACAGACCCCAAACTCATTAGAAAATAGAATGGTGTGATTTTGCTCACACCTGCTTCAGCTGTGGCCAAATTTCAAGCAGATGCACTCATATGTTTGGGGAGGATTTCACAAAGAGACACACACCTACGAACAAAAACAAACACAGATGTGCACATATAACTGCTTTTACTCCTACTATACAAAGAACATCTGTTTGATTATGATTTGCATTCTTTCTTTTAGAATTAGGATATGTTAGTCTTTGTAAAGAAACAAGTGCTGTTCTGCTAAAAAAAAAAAAAAAAAGGAGTTAAAATTTCTATTAATTTAAAGAATCCTGATTTTTTTTTTAGCAGTTTACAAAAATATTAAGCAGCTAAATTAATTTCAACATTGATTATAACAAGAAAAAGCATAAAATTAGCATATTAGAATCAGTTCTAAAGGATCATGTGACACAGGAGATTGGAGTAATGGCTGCATTACATTTTAAAATAGATTCAAATAGAAGATTGTTGTATTAAACTGTAATAATATTTCACAATGTTATTGCTTTTACTGTCATTTTGATCAGATAAAGGCAGCCTTGGTGAGAGACTTTTTTAAAAAACAAAACATTCAAAAATCTTACAAACAAAATATTTGATGATGTGATGTTTCAATGCCGGTTAAAAGTTTACATTTTATTTAAAAATCCATCCAACCCCAAAAAATATGAAAATAAATAAATAAAGAATAAAGAACTAACTTCTTTTAATGGATGACATCAGATGAAAGAGAAAAGTAGTTTCAGTTTAGTTACAAGTTACTATGTTTAGATTTAAGACTACAAATGGAATTATCTGTTCATTTGTCTTTTATGTGGTTGTAGTGCAATAACATGCACTTTACATTCAGAAGCTAAATTGGGTCAGAGCTGCACAATTGATTAAGATTATGACTATGGTTAATTGGCCAGATGTTGCAGCTTTTGCCTGTTATACATTGCAAGCGGGTGATGTGACAAAACGTCTCTGGTTACTATCGTAACCTCGGTTCCCTGAGAGGCGGGAACGAGACATTATGTCAGCTAAGACGTATATGGATACTTCTCCCTTCTCCACTTTCGCTGAAATCTTATTGGCTAACGCCAGCTGGGGGCAGCTGGCCAATTGACGCGAAGCATGCAAATACTGACAGGTCAGCGGGCAGTATAAAATGCATGGGCGCGAAAATTACGTCAGAATCACGACTGAACGCTAGCACAGCTGATCAAACAGCGACCACGGCGGCTAACGTAATGTCTCGTTCCCGCCTCTCAGGGAACCGAGGTTACGATAGTAACCGGAGACGTTCCCTCTCGAGGCGGTAACTCCACAATACGTCAGCTAAGATGTATATGGGAACTGTACAAAATCCCGCCGTGAGAGCAGTGAAGATAAGCCCTGAAAGGAGTCCATCACCCCACACATAAGCAGGACAGTTCTAGCCAATGGCCGTGTCGCTAAGAGTGCTTGCATCTGATAGGCGGAACTAGACCAATGAGACATCTGCTCCGACCCTAACAAAATTTGCATAACTTCAAACAATAAATCGAAGTTTGCACTAACCAGGGCTGACACAATGCAATAAGCACTCAAGCAAGAGTTAAACAGAGTCGACGGCGTTTGCGGTGACAACTGCATAAACCATATAAATCATAACACAGAGTTAGCAGCCATGGTAACTACTGTATAGCTGGTTATAACAGAATGAATAAAACTTAACTCACCGAAAGTACATGTGACGCTACAGAGGGTACAGCCAGCTTGTAATACCTGGCGAATGTGTTCTGGGAAGACCAGCCAGCAGCAAAACATAAATACTGGACCGACATACCTCTAGACCAGGCCCATCAGGAAGCATTTATATTGTCCTCGCAGGATGAGCTCTGATGTTGAGGGGATAACCCTTCCCCTGGCATTCGATAGCATCCACGATCCAGTGAGAAAGTCTCTGTTTAGAAACAGCACGTCCCTTATTACATCCACCAAGCACACAAACATCTGGTCCAACTGACGAAAGGCGGCCGAGCGATCCATATACATCCGTAAAACCCTAACAGGGTCCCGGCGCTGTGAACATCAGCGTCACGCGAGGCTGACGGCTAAGCAGATAAGGCAGGCAGGGAAAAAAACCGGTGTATTGAGTAACTTCGGAACGAAACCCGGTCTCGGCCGGAGAGTGACATTACAGTCGCCAGGTCCGAAACCGATGCAATATCGTTCACCAAAAACTCATGAAAGTCTCCAAGGCGCTTCGCCGAGGTGAGAGCAAGAAACAAAGCAGACTTCAGGGAAGCTCCTTAACCGCAATCAAAGCTAAGGGCTCGAACGGTAGTAAGAGACCGAGCCCTCAAAACTAGAGCTAAATCCCACGGCGTCAGGAGGGCGGCCATGAAGTACACAATCTCCTTGCTCCCCTGAGAAAACTGATTACCAGAGTGTGCTTACCGATCGTTTGCCCATCAACGGGGGATCGAAAAGCGGTAATAGCGGTCACATACATCTTCAGCGTGGATGGCAAACTTCCGCTATCCATACTGTGCTGTAGAAAGCGCAAAACATCCGACACGGAATTGGTCCCCTGGTCAATATAAATGTCCTCGCACCATTTTGTGAAAACTCCCCACTTCAGAGCGTAGCAGCGACTGTTTGATGGTGCGCGTTAATGTGTTTAGCACTCGGGAGTGCAGAGCGTCCTGCTCATTAGGGTCCCCACAGCGGCCACACATGAAGGTTCCACAGCTCGGGGCTGGGGTGCCATATTGTGCCATTCGCCTGAGACAGCAGGCCCTTCCTGAGGGGGATTCGCCATGGGGGAGCCATCACTAATTCGGCCAGTTCGGGGCCATGAGTATAACTGATGCTCTATCCTCCCTGATTTTGCACAAAACAGGCAGAATCTTCACCGGAGGGAACGTGTAAGCCTGGCTTCCGGCCAACGCGATGTCAGAGCATCTCTCGGCAGGGGGGAGTGAGATAGCAAGAAGAACGTCTTACAGTGCGTGTTCTCGCACGTGGCAAACAAATCCACTTCCTCCCTCCCAAATCATTTGATCTGATCCTGGGTGAAGCCTCCATCTCCTTGAGGAATCCCGTTCCTTGAAAGCATGTTCACACCACGGTCCAGAATACCGGGGATGTGCGATGCTCTTATGGAGTTTAAGTGTCGGTCCGCCCACAACATTCTAATTTCTGCTCCAATGTCAACCGAAAGGCTTGAAGGGCTAAGGACACCGCTTCCAATTCAAAACTGTTTATGTGCCACCTTCTCTGTGACTCCGACACAGGCCTGAGGCAGGTACGCCCAGACGCACTGCACCCCAGCCTGAAGTAGACGCGTTCGTAGAGAAAAGAACTCCTGGGCTGAACATATCTGGGCTGTTCCACGGTCTCAGAGTGCTCACACCGCGGATGCATTAAGTCTACAGCTACTGATGGCTTGTTTTGACCAGGGCCCTGCCCCCGCGAGGCTAGAAGCACTGGCGGGAGGGCGGTTCGCGTCGGCTATATAATGGTGTGGCACTCTTGCGCCCTCGAGAGGCCATTATAATCATGGGTTGTGGCTCTGCGCTGTTTGAGACAGGGCGAGTGACACAGTGTTGGGTGCAAGAATTTGGATACATGCTTCTATTGTACAATTTTACTCACACAAACAGCACTGTTCTGAGACAGGGCGAGTGACGCAGTGTTGAGTGTCAGAGGAAGTAAAGCTCTTTTGTTAATTATATACATGCTTTTATTGTGGAACTCACACAAACAGCATTTAAACAGACATAGCAATCGTCGCCCGTAGTAACATGGGGGACATGATGCATCTGAACAGGGAGAGTGACACCGTGTTTTTGTGGTGTTGGCACTCTCGCGCCCTCGCGAGGCCATTATAATCAATGGGTTGTGGCTCAGCGCTGCTATGAGACAGGGCGAGTGACACAGTGTTGAGTGTAAGAGAAAGAAAAAGCTCTTTTGTTGATTGTGTACAGGCTTCTATTGTGGAACTCACACAAACAGCATTTAAACACACATAGCAATCGTCGCCCGAAGGAACATGGCGCTTGGGGGCGGGGCCTCCCGCGCACTCACTCACTTTATCGGTCCGTCAGGGAGACGCCTCGGTGGCCAAGGATGGCGCGCTGGCTCTCTCGCAGCGCGGGGTCCTCAACTGACCCTGAGGTTTCCTCCCAGGCTCTTACCAGTGCTGGTTTCGGCCGAAACAAGCATCCGGTTCAGAACGGGGTGCCACGGCGGGCTGTTTTAGCTGGTCTTAGAGCCTGACGAGGTGCAGAAGAGCGGAACCTCGCAGATGATGACTGGACTGAGCGACGGGGCATCACGCCTTGGTGCGCTTTCTGCGTCTCTGAAAAAACGCTCCATGACTCCATGGCGTCACCAAAGAGGCCAGAGGGAGCAACTGGAACGTTTAGGAGCGTCCTACGGTCCGCGTCTTCCAGGTCAGCTAGGGTAAGCCATAGGTGCCTGTAAGGACGACCATGAGCCCCATGAAACGGCTGAGCAGAGCGCTTAGTAGCCATCAGCATGAGATCAGTTGCTGCGCGCAGATCCCTGATGACGTCAGCGCTACTGTGCTGCAGTCTGCCTGAAACACCTTGAGTATTGCCCTGGCATGAAGAGCAGAAGCTGCCTTCCCTCAGAAGAATAGGCTTTGTCTGTCTATGGGACGTGAACCGCACGGCTTGGAAGGCAGGCTGTGGTCCGAACCAATGCAGAGGGAGACAGGCACAGGTGCGCGGTAACAGTCTCCTCGACGTGCGTGAACATGGCCTGCGTGGCAGAGTGGGTTCGCGCCGATTGGGGTGCAGCCCACGACTTCACCACGAGCTCTTGCATGCCTCAATGCCGTCTGGCAGCAGTTCGACTGGAGGAGCCACGAGTCCAGCTACCTTTCACAGGCTCGTCAGGTGTGTGGCAAGCGAGACCGAAGACCCTGACGAGCTCCTCCTGGAGGTCTGCAGGGCCCTCTTGGTCGGTGCGGTCCCACTGAGACGGCCAAACCTTTTCCGACGGCGAAAGCGACATGGAGTCGTTTTCCTCGCCAGCTCCGAAGAGGACGAAGTTCGTGGGGCGGAAGCTTTCGTCCACCAAGCCGACGTCAAACTCGTCTTCGGGCGGGGGAGGGCCCACCAGCGGCTCGCTGGCGGCAGTGGGCCTCATTCCCGCTGTTTTCCGAGCCACTCTGGCTCTGAGTGTGCGCACTGGCAGCTCGGCACAGTGGGCGCACGTGTGGTCCGTGTGAGGCTCCCCGGCAGGTCACACAGAACTGGTGAAGGTCCGAATCTAGCATTAGCAGCCATCGGATGCGTAGAGGAAAAACAGGGTGAGTAGTCCTCTATTGCAACTTCCACGATGACTTAGATAAGACTTCTAGCGTGAACAGAGATTCTGACGTAATTTTCGCGCCCATGCATTTTATACTGCCCGCTGACCTGTCAGTATTTGCATGCTTCGAGTCAATTGGCCAGCTGTCCCCAGCTGGCGTTAGCCAATAAGATTTCAGCGAAAGTGGAGAAGGGAGGAGTTCCCATATACGTCTTAGCTGAAGTAATGTTGAGTTACCGCCTTGAGAGGGAACTACAGCACTACCATAACAATTAACAAGGCAAAGATAGCGTGTATATGAGAGTGTAGATGGCATCATTTATTTAAGTGTGCAGTCCAGAACTCTGTGCTTAGACAGTCCGTGAGTTCATGCTGAAGTGAGGGCTCTGCATTGATTTACAGTTATGGCTCCAGTGATTAAAATTGGGATGGGAGTGTTGCTCGCTTTCTGTGTATAATTTATAAAAAATTTTAATAACACTTTTGTTTTTCTTGCTGCTAAGCAGAACAATGAGAACTGTTAAGTCAATGTCTTGATTTACTGCTAAACTGTAAAAATTCAGAAAATTCTGTCATCTGCATAAAAAGGCTAATTCTGTCATCATTTACTCACAAGTTGTTCCAAACCTGCATTAATTTTTCTTTTTTCTGCTGAACCCAAAAGAAGATATTTTAAAGAATGTTGGTAACCAAGCAGTTGACGGTAGCCATTGACTTCCATAGTATTTTTTATTGGCTACCATTAACTGTTGGGTTACCAACATTCTTTAGAATATCTTCTTTTGTGCTAAATAGAAGAAAGAGCGAGAAAGAATGACTAAATAATGACAGAATGTTATTTTTTTTTTGGTGAACTATAACTTCAAAATGTTTGTCTCCCACAAAATAATTTAGTAGTAAGTTTTATTAATTTAACTAATAATTAACATTACAATATTTAGCAAATACAGAGGGAAATAAAAAAAAAATAATAATAATGCGGTTTTTTTACACAATTGTGCTGTTTGAAGGTCAGTTTTGATGTTGACTTTATAAATTCATCAGAGTGGTAGTTTTAGTTTCCTCCTCCGTAAAATTAAATATATATTAAAACTATGAATAAAAAATATGTGTTTCAAACTAAAGAGTAAAGGTTTAGATCTTTGGCTTGTATGCGTATTTAGGTTATTTCTAATAATAGAACAGATGGGTATCATGATTTCATCAACTACAAATGAGCTCCTCAGAGGAATGCACTGAGCAGTCTTGCTTACAGACTGCAGAATAGTCTCCTGTGAGGGCCTCTAATACCATTAGATGGTGCTATAGTCTCGTGTTATCTATTAAATATGAAATTACTTCAAATGCGCACTCAGTGTATCTGCTTTTTCACATTAAGCAAGCATTTTCACATTAAAACTAAAGTGTATGTTAACGATATTGTTTTCAATGTGATTTAAATGAATAAAAAAAAATAAAAAAATATATATATATACAGTACAGACCAAAAGTTTGGAAACATTACTATTTTTAATGTTTTTGAAAGAAGTTTCTTCTGCTCATCAAGCCTGCATTTATTTGATCAAAAATACAGAAAAAATTTTAATATTGTGATATATTATTACAATTTAAAATAATTGTTTTTAAATTTATTATACTTTAAAATATTATTTATTTCTGTGATGCAAAGCTGAATTTTTAGGATCATTATCACATGATCCTTTAGAAATCATTCTAATATGATTATTCATTATCAAAGTTGGAAATAGTTCTGCTGCTTAATATTTTTTCAGAACATGTGATACTTTTTTAGGATACTTTGATGAATAAAAAGTAAAAAAAAAAAAAAAAAAGAAGCTACGTTTTTAAAATATAAATATTTTGTAATAACAATATACACTACTGGTCAGTAATTTGGGGTCAGTAAATTTTTTTTCTTTCTTTTTTAAAATAAAATCAATACTTTTATTCAGCAAGGATGTGTTGAATTGATAAAAAGTGATAGTAAAGAAAATATATTATTAGAATATATATTATTAGAATTTTTTATTTTATTTTGAATAAATGCAGTTCTTTTGAACCTTTTATTCATCAAATATATTAGACCGCAGAACTGTTTCCAACACTCATAATAAATCAGAATATTAGAATGATTTCTAAATGATAATGTGATAGACTGGATGTTACATGTGACACTGAAGGCTGGAGTAATGATGCTGAAAATTCAGCTTTGCATCACAGGAATAAATAATTTTTTTCAAGTATATTCAAATAGAAAACTATTATTTTAAGTTGTAATAATATTTCACAATATTACAGTTTTTTCTGTATTTTTGATCAAATAAATACAGGCTTGATGAGCAGAAGAAACTTCTTTCAAAAACATTAAAAATAGTAATGTTTCCAAACTTTTGGTCTGTACTGTATATATATATACTATATATACAGTATATATCATTTATTCGGTTAATAACAATAACAATATTTCTATTTCTTATTTTAACCTCTCCTTTTTGTGTGGCTGTAAGGATTTCAGCTGTCAGCTCTCTTCTGTCCTGTCCCAATAAAGGCAGAAAACGGCCATAAATATACCTTAAAAAAAAGTTTCCTTTCGATTCAGCCTTACAATTGGGCTACTTTATGCCAGACAGTTACCAGTAATTTTTGTTGTTAAATATTTGAATGTTTTTGCCTTGTATACCTATAGTAGCCCATACTTTTTACTGGATACCCATAGCAACAGATCTCTGTTGAAAATATGTATCCTTAATTAAAATAACGGTCATTTCGAATTGGACATAACCGAAAAATGATTCACGATTCAGTGGAGTCAGTTGCAAACTGAGCAAAGTCTCTCAACAATTCACTAAGTAAGCCTGATTCGAACCGCAAACTCATGCGCATGCAGGAATTGACACACACTCTAAAGATTTATTAACTAATGGCACCTCACAAGATGATATCTGATGAATAAATTGTTCAGACTGTTCAGATTTCAGATTTTAAACTATTTTTCCATTTTATTTGCAGTCTGGATTCCTTATAAATGAGGCTCCTCAAAGCAATCATGTACAATTACTTCAATATAATTACTTTTTCCATCCTAGTTGACCCCTAGACAGTGAGTCGGTATGAAAATGTTTATTGTCATCTGAGGTGAAGATTCTCAGCCATGCTGGTTGAATTTAAATGCATGTGATTTTTTTTTATACTGTGGATGAAACCATGCATGGCATGTGTAGTTCAGCAGGAAGGATCAAGAAGATGAATCGAGCTTTACATTCGAGCAGCGTACCTCTTTCAGAGTTATGAAGGTCAACACTCTCTCTGAACTTTAGAAAGTTTACCTCACTATAGCAATCAAATGTCAGTCCTGTGTGGATCCTGTACTAAAACAATATCCGCAAGAGCATTTCAGAAGAATTTACTGAAGTCATACTTTAATTTTAATCTGGGCAGACACACAAAGCACTCTTTTTCTTTTACGAACGAAGGATTTAGAATTTGAAGTGATTTCAAAGAGGAAGCCTTTCAGTTGATTGCTGATGCAATAGCAGAGCCCTTTAATTTTCATTTTTTTACACTTTATGGTTTTGTTGGATTTTTATGGATCCTCCGTAGGTTCTTTTTTCTGTAAGTTGCATTAGCTTATGTTTTAAAGTCTACTTCATGTGTTGTGATGTTTGTGGGCTCTTTCTTCTTTTTCTTAGAAAATCAGACAGAGCAGTGGTTCTAGATTTACCAGATTTATTTATTATATTTAAATAGATTTAGAAGGAATTTAAATGAACAAATTATCATTAATAAATGCAAATAATTTATTACTTATTTATTTTTATTTTTTAATTTTCCCTTAAGGACTATTGCTTTTATTGAAGTACCTCAAGAAAGAATAGCTTCAAGAATGACAAAATACATTTTTTATTTATTTACTGTATTAAATTAACCATATTAATTGATTAAATATATTTTAAAAAATTTGAAAACAAGCAGCTTTGTCATAATTACGGTAGAAATATCTGGAGAGGGGACTTATATATTGCATTGGACAGCCGAGGGCCTTGAAGCCAAAAAGGCCGACCATCATTGAGCTGGAGCAAAAACTGGAATAATATGATTCCGTAAGACCGGTCGATCCTATATACAAATACACACACAAAAAAGATTCAGGCCAGTGCCAAATAAACAAACAAACTCTCATTTTAGTGTCTCCTGTCAGGATAAACATGCTAACCGTAATCCATCAGGCTGTCATGGCGCCAGATGTGGGGGTAAATATCATAAAACGATGCCGTTTGCTGCATCACAGACTCCCTAATGAAGTCAGAGGAGCCATCCTGTTGGATGTTCATTAATCTTAAGCTCCCTTTTGTGAGCTAAAGCCTCAAACTATCATCTGAAGTCAGGATCACTGACTTTAACACAATAATTTTCATGCATTGATTTGTTGCTGTTGTTGTTATTGTTGTTGTGCATTGGATTTTGTGATATAGTGAAGGACCTTCAGATGTAAATCACCAGCACGGTGGCCTCCTGACAGGAGTTTGTGTGAATATGTTGGTATTCATTATCCATTTATTTCCCTGTAATCAAGTTGTGCTTGAAAGTAATTGCATTCACTCATTTCTCGCATTGTTAACCATGAAGAAAATTTGTAACAGATATCAATTTATCCCTCTCATTAAGGTGACTTTCAGCAGAGAGAGTGATATCTTGCTAATTAAATGGATAAATAAATAAATGTGTTTAAGGAAGACTAACAGAGAGCGTGTCTGGTTCTAATCAGTATTCATAGCACTACGAGTACTAGTTTAAATCTGTACATAATGTGTGTGGGGAAAAATGTGGTAAACTAGCCCTTGATGTCATGTGTCACAGTTATATATCAGTGTTCGCTTTGAGGCATGTGTGAATTGTGTGCTGGTAGAGATTTGGTGTATGAATGGGAAAAGTAATTCAAGCTGAGAGCCTCGTTGCAATTTGAAAGAGGAGAATTGTTTACAAGGCTCCAGAAAAGGTTAGCCGGATACACGGGTACTGTCTTCAACAACACGCTAGTGAGTGGAGGATAGCGGTTTGAACGGCACATCGTCATGTCACAGCCTCAGGATCATACAGATATTCACAGAGGAGCAGATGGTGTCAGTCCGGGATATTATACACCACTTGCATGTCTTTATAGATGCAGACAAGTTATTAAGCATTACATTTTAAACTTAAGGGGTAATACGCCTTGAAATTAAAACATGCTGAACTGAATTGCTGCTGTGCTGTCTGTCTGCTTGCTCATTCATGTGGAGAAGTCATACTTTCCTTTTTGTCATTGCGCCTAAGGCCTCCATTTTCTGTTGTTAATATTATTCTGTCCTCTCCCCTGGAATCGTTCCCATTACAACGCCACGCCACAAGACTACGAGAAATGCCAGCCAATGGTGGGTTGAAGGTACAGTAAATGATTGTTAGGTATCGTTAGTTTCTGGGATCCACACCCTCACAGGAGACCGAGCTAACAGAATGGGAATGTATAGTAGTGACTAGAAAGAGAGACAACAGTAGTGATAAAAGCATAAGTGGTGAACTGTAGCATCAATGAAACAATGTGGTCATTTGTGATATCTATAGCATATCTATCTATTCCACCAGTGTGCTAAACAATCACATGCAGATTATTCCAGTTCCCCTCTCTTAGATTTTTGTAGTTCAGAGATGTAATTTCAGTGTGTTTCATCCATCAAAGTCTATTTCAAAATCCATCTCTTCAATCTTAGGCTTCATTTTGAATCGTTCTCTAAATTGTAATCGAAAAGATCCACTGTTGCCTGGGCTCATCACTTATCTTCTTGGAAATGATCAAAGAAAGAATGGATGAAATGGATATCATTTTCCTAAATCATACATTCTTCCAAATAGTGTTTGGTTGAGTTTAGCTGGTAGTTGTTGTCCAAGGCCTCATTCATATTTTACATAAATCTGATTTGTTTTTCAAATCTGATCTGTAGAATTGACTGTCAGAGCTGTCATCTTGCAAGTGATGAAATCAGATCCATTAATTGAGGTTTGTCTAGTCGATGTCAGGGATATCTAGATTAGTTGCTACTTTTTTGTAGTGGAAAATAATTTTTGCTGCTGCTAGTAATTATTATGTGCTGTATGAGTATAGGTTACCATACTTAGCAAATGTCACGACTTTCACTTTTCTTTCACTTTCATTTGTTGAGAAAAAAACCCATATGAATTTAATTAGAAGACATTACATTATTTTGAAATTTAATATACATTATAAAAGTATCTCAAAGTTATTGTATTGGTTGTTTTAATTCCATATCACTGAACAACTGAGTGAAGACTTTGGAGTCATTAACACAAGACACATTCAATCTGTGCTTTCTTTAAACTGTGATTTGAAGTCTTTGGCTGTTCTCTTTTTTTCAACACTGAGCACCACATTTTTAAGCATTAAATTCTTAGTAGGATAACTTTCAAATGCTTCAAATTGAAATGCATCTTGAGACCCATTCGTTTGCACTCTGTCTAAATGTCTTTAAATGCAAGAACGTGTCCTGTGTGAACCACTCCGTCTGCTCTCGGTAAGTGCAAATTAGTACAGGAAATTTATGTACAGTCAGGGGGCATGATTAATGTAATGTCACTTTTTTATTGGATTCTTTTAAATATTACTATGTTAAATTGACAGCCCTAGTATGTATTCATGCATATTTCTTGCTTTCCCATTCACCAATGCCATATGAGTGAATGAGTGAGTAAATTAAGTTAGTTACAGTCACATTGCATCCCGAATGATGAAAAACTACTTGAAATCCAATCTAACCATTCAGACTGAAATGCATTTGCCACAAAATCAAAACAAAGCCAGACTAATCAAATATTGTCACTGACATTTCTTACAGATTCCTGGTCATGAACTGCAAAACCCCATTTTTTGGCAGAAAATCAATGTGAAACTTTGAGCAGCTGTGATACGCAAACATGAAGAATTGTAATAGACTGAATTAGGATGCAATTCGTGGAGTGACTTTGTGAAGTGTGTGATGAGTATTTGTCCCTTCAGGCTTTGCCACAGAAAGTGTTTTTTTTTTTTTTTGTGCAGGAACGCTTGTCATCTGCAGTGACGAAATTGATGAACTCTCAATTAACAAAGACTGCTCAGTCTTCTCGTTCTGATTTGATTTGTCATTTATTGATTATTTATTAAGATGAAACCCATGATAGATATGATAGAGTGTTTAGATCGAAGTTTGCATTAGAGGTCAAATTTAATTTAAATTTAAAGTCCATGTCACAGATTTTATCCCTTAATACTCATCAAAATGACAATTTGTTTTCCCAAATAAAATAGTTTCTTCAAGCATTAAAATAGCTTGAAAATAACTGTACACCCTTAACTTATTTAGTATATGCAGATTGTGTGAATATTAATGAATATGCAAATTAGTCCCCGTCTCTACCTGCTCCACTTTCACTCAGTTTACTGAAGTAGTAAACACAGTGGCAAATGGCAATATAGCATAAATTCAAATCAGCCACACATGTTTGAACCAGGAACTGATTTCTAAGAAGAACATGAAGATTGAACTATACACGGTTATCTACAAGTTGATGTATAAGAATGGTAATGCATTTTTTGTTGGACACAAAACAGTAATTGAGATCATTAGCCTTTGGCTTGACTTTATTAAACCGCTAATAATGTGTTGCTAATGTTTCACAAACCATGTTCCCCTTCGCCATCTCAGACAGCTAATGATATAAAACGTCCTGCTGCACAAGTTGATAGGAATGGTTACATGTTTGTGATGGTAGGAAACAGGGACTGTTTCAAGCCACATATATGAGACTGTCTTTGGTACAATGCAGTTTAGTTGATGCTCAGAAATGGTGTTGACTCATGAATTAGCATTTTGTCTTGAAGTATATTAAAAACACCAGATAGACATGTAAACAATGTAAAAAAAACAAACTTGATTTTCATTTAAGAATTGTCTGTTTCAGTTTAAGAGTTTAAATTGAACTGGATTGGCCACACCCCACTGGAAGTCGAATTAGAATTTATTTTTAAATGGCAGGAAACAAATTTATTGAATTGTAATTGGAAATCTCATTTTGGGAAATTAAGTGTTCTTCCAAAAACTTGAAACTTAAATCTAAAAGGCCTATGAATGCCTATAAACATTCAAACCAAAACTTTCGAACAAAGTCTTTTAATCCAACATTCAAAGTTTGTCTCGACAAACCTTTACTTTTTCTTATTAAAAGTTACAGTAATTTTTTTCAGTTCATTTGAATTCTACTTCCTTAAAGGGATAGTTCACCTAAAAATGAAAATTCTGTAATTAATTACTCACCCTCATGTCGTTGCAAACCTGTAAGACCTTTGTTCATCTTCGGAACACAAATTAAGACATTTTTGATGATATCTGAGGGCTTTCTGACCCTGCATAGACAGCAATACAACTGACACATTCAAGGCCAATAAATGTATTAAGGACTTTGTTAAAATAGTCTATGTGACATCAGTGGTTCAATTGTAATGTTATGAAGTATCAAAAATACTTTTTGTGCACAAAGAAAACAAAAATGAAGACTTTATTCAACAATTCTTCTCTCCTGTGTCAGTCTCCACTACGCATTCACAAGAGCACCATGACGTTATATTTGTATTCTGGTTCTCATTTGCTATACCAATTTGAACTCAGGAATTGAATTGTAACTTAAAAACGCTTTTAGTTTGGTTCTGAATGGCACACAGAAGTGACTGGTTGTTGTCGGAGGCTGTGAAGAGAGTTGGTAGGCCATTAACTCAGCAGGGAATTGAGTTGGTGGGGCTGTTAATGCTCACCCGCTGACATACACAGTCGCGTGCATCACACTCCCTTTGATTAATGAACGATTATGTAAATTAAGTTGTTAAGATTGAAAATTCTAAGAGAAATGGGTTAGTAGTACACCGTCTTCACTACTAACTTCTCTAATGATAGATCTCTATCATATATCTCTTGCACTAGTCTACTAACATGATCTACTGACCAACACCTCCTGTTTTACCTAAACTTTACTGAGCTAAGTATAGCTAAGATAAGTAGAGTTAAACTTTTATTAAATTGAACAGTGACTCAATACAGCTACTCCCTATAGGAGTGAAGACTGTAGTGGGGTCACGTGGTCTTGAATCCTGATACAGTTGAATACTATCGAAAAGGAACAAGTCCAACAACTTGTCGATGCTGAAAATGTTATCATTGATGTATTTAGATGTTCAGTCAGGAACAGACAGGTGGCTGATTTGGTTCAGGTCGTACTTCTGATCTCTGAAATGCACCACATACTCAAAATAGTCCACAGTTCTTTTTTCTCCTGTTGTAATTTATAGTCCCAGGATGAGTTTGGATGTGTGTGCTAGTCAAGCCTGCAGAGAGTGCAGATTCAGATTGTAAATATGGCCTGTGTTGCTACATTTTCAAAGTAACCGCACACACTGCTTCTCTTGGCCTGAGCGAAATGTTTAGATTGGCAGGTCGTCAGTCACTTTCACTGTCATTTAATTTTAATCATGAAAGGAACCCTTGAGGAGGGTGCGTGTTTTGAATTAATGGTGCTTACACAGTGTTGAAAGCCATGTGTGGTCTTTGTTCAGTGGGGTCTAAAAGTCTGAGACTATGAGTCAGAATGCTTCTATTTTGAATTTTCTGTTACAATATTGTTCCCATTAAAATAACATTGTCATCATGAAACTTTTTTACTGCGTCAGAGCATGTCAATATATGTGGTACTGTATGTCCCCTGTTTTCACTTTATATAAACACACAAAATAAGTGATGCACAATATATACCATTTTACCATTGGTTATCAGCCTGTATTAAAGATTTTTTTTTACATTTATATTTAGGATTAATTGTTTATGCTTTATTTTTACATCTAGATTGCTTTTACTGTCCCATTATCCTCACTTAAAGGGTTAGTTCGCCCAATTAGCAAAATTATGTCATTAATAACTTACCCTCATGTTGTTCCAAACCCATAAGGCCTCCGCTTATTTTTGGAACACAGTTTAAGATATTTTAGATTTAGTCTGAGAGCTCTCAGTCCCTCCATTGAAGCTGTGTGTACGGTCGGTCTACTGTCCATGTCCAGAAAGGTAAGAAAAACATCATCAAAGTAGTCCACGTGACATCAGAGGGTCAGTTAGAATATTTTGAAGCATCGAAAATACATTTTGGTCCAAAAATAGCAAAAACTACGACTTTATTCAGCATTGTCTTCTCTTCCATGTCTGTTGTGAGAGAGAGTTCAAAACAAAGCAGTTTGTCATATCCGGTTCGCGAACGAATCATTCAATGTAACCGGATCTTTTTGAACCAGTTCACCAAATCGAACTGAATTGTTTTAAATGGTTCGCGTCTCCAATACGCATTAATCCACAAATGACTTAAGCTGTTAACTTTTTAATGTGGCAGTTCAGTCAGTGTACTGTTCGAGTATATGAATTACTCCGGGATATTGGTTTGTTTAAACTCAGAGGGAGTGTCAGCCACATTAAAAAAGTTAACAGCTTAAGTCATTTGTGGATTAATGCGTATTGGAGGCGCGAACCGTTTAAAACGATTCAGTTCGATTTGGTGAACTGGTTCAAAAAGATCCGGTTACATCGAATGATTCGTTCACGAACCGGATATGACAGAGTCTTTCTTTCATTCCATTTATTTTGACAGTCTACATCTTCATTCACTGAGCCATAAAAACATGTCGACATTAATAAATTAAAATAAATTATCAATAGTTGGTTCTAAACTATTAGTGTCATATAGTGAGAAAAACAGTTGTGATTCATTGCTTAATCATTTGTATTGGCAGATCTGGAATTTATGAATTGTTTGTCATCTTCATGCCTCTGGTCACACATACTGTAAACTGCCTCCACTCGGACACCAAATCTGGTCTAAATGTTTATTTCCATTCAGCTGTTTCAGTCTTTTCATGTTCAGTGGCACAGCTACAGGCTGCAACTCTCTCTCTCTTTCTCTCTCAAAACGCCCCCTTTCCGAATGTTATCATGACACCCGAGTTTAGGAAGTTGCCCATGTTTGGACCAGGATGGAAGCAATGTCACTTGTGGTTTCCTCTCAGAGGAGACGGTCACATTTGAGAGACAAAAGAAAAAGAAAAAGAGTGAGACAGGTTTTACTATTGTGGGCATAAATGATTCTGCTTTCTAACAGAAAGAGAAAAATAGGAGGAGAGAAAGAAAATCAAACTAAATTAGAAGAACAGATCCTGTCCACCATTCCTAGACTCCATCTCCAGGTTTTCAGAGTGGCTGTGTTTCAGTAGATCAGTCAGAGCGTGTGTGAAGCGTGTGTGTGTCTCCTGCGCTGTGCTGCAGTAGAGAGTCCTTCGCTCAGCCAACTGCTACTTCTCTGTGGAGGGCATCGCATTCTCCCTGCCTTTTTTTTGTTTTTTTTTCCTCACGTTTTTTTAACATTATGGTTGGAGTGCCTGAATGAAAGCGGACTGATCGAGGGGGAAAGGACGAGACTATGTGTGTGACAGAAGAGCAAAGCATGCTGCAGTGAGTCAAGCAGAAAAGAGTGAGAGCTCTCCACACCCATGACCGTGTGCCTGTGTGTGATCGAGTCAAACACAGCCGAACGGACTCGCTCATCACCTGACAGGTAGGCAGATGTGGGTCCCTTCAACTAATCTCACGTTCAGACAGCAGGAACTCTGAAACGCTCATGCTGGCTCAGAAGAGATCCTCGTTCTGAACAGGTTCAGCACTTGTAGTGCTGGTGGGCAGCTTGTTTGGGACAGTAGAGGTTCACAAACAGGACTGGTGAATGACAATTATTTCAACAGGAAGTGCTGCTGTTTATGTTACCACAGGTTCTTGTCATACCCCATTTGGTCTGAGTGTAGCATACCTGTACTTTCTGTGAGTCTTAAATGGGAAATTCTCCTGCTTTTAGACTTGTATTTTGGGGCATTCTGGGAGTGGGTTCGGTGACTTTACATAAGCAGTTTTTGCTTGTAAAAGAGGGACGTCCTCCACAGGGTCGTGAAACAGACTCTGAGCCGTGGGTGAGGAGTTTATTCCTATGTACCTACTTGGCTGTTAGTCTCCGTCCATGAGTGTGTGTGAGTGAATGGACGCAGGGAAGCTCATCTTTGAGATTGTGTGTATGAGTGTGTATGAAATATGGGAGATATTTCATAAACCAGTCCGTTTCTCCATTTACTGATACATATCAGCTGGATCTGTGTTAACAACTAGAGATGAACCCCACTCTAAAGGGACTTTTAATGTATGTGATTGTGTGTGTGTGTGCTCCTGGCTATTGCCTTCAGTGGATTTACTGCACTTTTCTGTCACTGCCCTACCATATATTTCAGCAGAGAGACAGAGAGAGAATGAAAGAGGAAGCACTGCAGGTCTAAACACTTGCTCCTGCAGTGCATTCCCCCTCCTCTTCTCTCTCTTTAGGTGTCACGCACACTCACGCATCCACCCACCCACCCACCAACCCAGACACACACACAGACATGTATGTGTGTGTGTGTGTGTGTGTGTGTGTGTATATATATATATATATATATGACAGCTCTTATACACACACACTTGGGAATTCAGACTTCTCTCAGTGAGAGATGATCAAGTGGCAAAGACAGATCAATGTCTTCACCACTGGATTGCTGTTAACTGCGCTGTGTGTATTTGTGTTTATAGTGATTCACTTAAAATAGACTGATCAATGTAAAAATCACTTTGTTTCTGTTGTTTTCTGCTAAAAAAGTGATTGTTCCGATGTTGTTCCAAACTTGTATGAGTTTCTTTCTTATATTGAACA
The DNA here is from genome assembly GCF_963082965.1 of Carassius carassius. Taxonomy (NCBI): domain Eukaryota; kingdom Metazoa; phylum Chordata; class Actinopteri; order Cypriniformes; family Cyprinidae; genus Carassius; species Carassius carassius. The sequence continues at coordinate 12,387,643 of NC_081786.1, forward strand.
TAAAAGAAGATATTTTGAAGAATGCTGGTAAACAAACAGTTGATGGTCCCCAATGACTTCTGTAGTTTCCTTTCCCTACATTTGAAGTCAATGGGGACCAGTAACTGTTTGGTTCTTTTTTAAATTAAACAGGTTTGGAACGACATGAAGGCAGTGATGAGTAAATGATGATAAAAATATAATTTTTGGGTGAAAATGATTTATTAATGTTGTTTTATTCTTCACTGGCAATGTTTTTTTCAAGTTTTTGGCAAAATTTAGGGAGCTTTATGTTTTTTATTTTTTTTAAAGAACAAAAGATTGTAATGACTGGGGTGAAGGAGTGGCAGGAAGCAAGTGCGAGGTTAAGGTAATTTAATGAGAACAATGAAACAATACAATACAGGGACACAAATAACGCTGGGAGGAATGCACAGTCCAAGATGGTGGTGATGAATGACAAATCCGGAAGGCGGAGGTGAGTTGGCAGCAGGAGAGGGTGACACAGGAACTGCGGGGAAGCGAGCCGAAGGTAAGTGATCCAGTATGTCCCTAGCAGGTACCCAACTCCTCTCCTCTGGACCGTAACCTTCCCAGTCCACCAAGTACTGGAATCCTCGTCCCCTCTGTCTCGAGTCCAGAATACGATTAACCGAATAGGTCGGTTCCCCATCTACGAGACGCGGCGGCGGGGGAACCGGGTTAAAACACGGGTTTAATTTTGGACACATGGAAGGTGGGATGTATCCTCCTGTACGCTGGAGGTAGTTTGAGGCGTACTGTCACCGGACTAATGATCTTGGTGATAGTAAACGGGCCAATGAATTTGGGAGCTAATTTGTTAGAAACGGAACGGAGAGGAATATTGTTCGTAGAAAGCCACACTTTTTGACCGAGCAGAGCAGAGTCTTGCGGGCTCTGGTCCAGGTGCGGTGGCACCTCTGGACAAATGTGTGAGAGGAGGGGACCGCGACTTCAGATTCCAGACTAGGAAAAGCTGCTGGCTGGTAACCTAAGCTGCACTGAAACGGAGAGAGGCCCGTGGCTGACACTGGTAACGAATTGTGAGCGTACTCCACCATAGAGAGTTGTTGGCTCCAGGAAGAAGGATTCTTGGAGACCAAACATCGCAACGTTCTCTCTAAATCTTGGTTGGCTCGCTCAGACTGCCCGCTACTCTGGGGATGATAACCCGAAGACTGGCTAACCGTTGCTCCTAGCAACTTACAAAATTCTTTCCAAAATTTGGATATGAATTGGGATCCCCTGTCAGAAACCATGTCTAACGGGAGGCCATGTAACCGAAAGACGTGATCTAGGACAGTGACCGCTGTTTCCTTGGCTGTTGGTAATTTGGGCAAGGGAATGAAATGTGCCCCCTTCGAGAACCGGTCCACTACGGTCAAAACGACCTTCATGCCATTAGAGGGCGGGAGGGCGGTAACAAAATATAGTGCGATATGTAACCAGGGTCTCGAAGGGACAGACAGCGGCTGAAGAAGCCCATCAGAAGGCCGGTTAGACGACTTACCACTGGCGCAAACTGAGCAAGCCAAAACAAAATCGTGGACGTCACGAGCCATAAGTGGCCACCAGAATCGTTGTTTAACTAACCCCTTGGTTTGGCTTATCCCTGGATGACAAGCAACGTTAGAGCAGTGACCCCACTGAATAACTTCGGACCGTAACTCTTCCGGCACAAATAAACGATTCGGTGGGCAACCGGGTGGAGGCGTTACCCCTTCTAAGGTTGTCTTGGCCTTCGATTCGACCTCCCATACGAGTGCTGAGACGACTATTTTTTCAGGTAAAATACACTCGGGAGTCACCGGGTGGGCGGAGAGATCAAAAAGACGTGACAAAGAATCGGGTTTGACATTTTTGGAACCCGGGCGGTACGACAGAGTAAAATCAAAATGACCGAAAAAAAAAAGTGCCCACTGAGCCTGCCTGGAATTGAGTCTTTTGACAGTTCTAATGTACTCTAAATTCTTATGATCAGTCCAAACAATGAAAGGTACCCCTGAAACTTCCAACCAGTGATGCCACTCCTCTAAAGCTAATTTGACGGCCAACAATTCTCTGTTACCAATGTCATAATTGCATTCAGCAGGAGATAATCGATGAGAGAAAAACGCGCAGGGATGCATCTTATCGTCCGAGGCAGCACGTTGGGAAAGAACTGCTCCTACCCCCACCTCTGATGCGTCAACCTCCACCACAAACTGCCGTGTGGGATCAGCGGCTACAAGGATGGGAGCCGAAACGAAGCGGCTCTTGAGGTTGGTAAATGCAATTTCGGCTGCATCCGGCTGCACAAAAAAGAATCCCACCCCCGCTGGAGAAGACGAAGGGCGGATGAACCTCGATGCCAAGGAATCAGAAATGTATTTCCATGGCCTCCCTCTCCGGAATAGAAAGAGAGTAAAGCTTGCCCTTAGGCGGGGACTTACCTGGCACTAAATCTATAACACAGTCGTAGGGACGGTGCGAAGGAAGAGAAGCAGCACGGGACTTACTGAACACCTCCTTCAGGTCCAAGTACTCTGCGGGCACGTATGATAACACCATGGTCTCTTTCTGAAAGACAGAAACAGGAACAATGGGACAAGCAGAAACCAGACAAGACTCATGACAACTTTCACTCCACAAGGTGACTGTGTTGGAACCCCAATCCACTCGTGGATTATGTTTGATTAACCAAGGGTGACCTAAAACAATGGGAGCTATAGGGGAGTCCATGAGGTAAAAGGATATGGTTTCACTGTGGTTGCCTGAGGTGAGCAGAGTGATGGGTTCAGTGTAGTGGGTGACGTGTGGCAGTTCCTGGCCATTGAGTGCGGTGACATGGATGGGATGAGACACAGGAAGGACAGGAAGGTTCAGGTGACGTGCAAGGAGAGAGTCAATGAAATTGCCTTCGGCCCCAGAGTCCAGAAGGGCGTGACAGTCGTAAGTGTGGTTCTCCCACCGCAGTTTCACCGAAAGGAGAGTCGATGATGTGGTTGAGGACTTCCCGGTTGGAGACCCCACCCGATAGTAGCCTCAAACTTACTACCGGGCTGGCTCTTTTTACCGGGCATGAATGGATGGAATGCTCCGAGCCACCGCAATATAAACATAGTCCTTGGGACCTCCGCCGCTCTCTCTCCCTCTGGGAAAGCCGAGCTCTACCCACCTGCATGGGTTCGTGACCGTAGAGGGGACTGACCATGTTCTCTTGACTCGAGCGGCCCTTTTCTGGAGAGACGTAATGGCGTGTAGGACTGACTTGTTTACCCAGGAGGTTAATCCGAGCGTCCACCCGGAGTGCCAGGTCGATTAGGCCATTGAGCGTTGGGGGCAGCTCGAGGAGGTAGATCTCCTTCTGAACACTGGCGGCCCGCCCATGCAGGAATCGATCCCACTGCGCTGCCTTGTTCCACTGGCACGTGGCCGCCAGGTTGCGGAACTGAATGGAATAGTCCGCCACCGATGATTCCCCTTGTTTGAGGTCCGAGAGCTGGTGAGCGGCCTCCTTGCCGGCCGCGGCTCGATCGAACACCCATTTCATCTCTTCGGAGAGGGCCTGGAACGAGGCGCAACACAGATGTTGATTCTCCCACACCGCCGTCCCCCATAAGGCGGCCCTGCCAGAGAGTAGGGTAAGAGCAAACGCAACCTTAGACTCCTCTGTCGCGAAGTTGCGGGGCTGCAATGCAAAATGCTTGGAACATTTGTTAAGGAAAGTCTTGCAAAAGTTTGGCTCACCGGAGTAACTCTCTGGCGCCGGAAGTCGTGGCTCTGGCTGGAAGTGGTCCTAGGAGGTCTCCCGGGGGACGGGCGGCGCAGGCGGTGCGGTGGGCACAGTGGGAGAGGTGAGTTGATGAATCCGCTGGGTGAGCTCGGACACCTGTGTCACCAGCGCTTGGATCACGCATCCGGTGTTCACGATGCGCTCCTGCTGCTGATCCATGTGGTTGACGCTGTGGTGAATGAACTCAGACAGTGAAGTGGTGCTCGCTGCTTCCATGATGGTGAGAGCCTTCTGTAACGACTGGGGTGAAGGAGTGGCAGGAAGCAAGAGCGAGGGTTAAGGTAATTTAATGAGAACAATGAAACAATACAATACAGGGACACAAATAACGCTGGGAGGAATGCACAGTCCAAGATGGTGGTGATGAATGACGAATCAGGAAGGCGGAGGTGAGTTGGCAGCAGGAGAGGGTGACACAGGAATTGCGGGGAAGCGAGCCGAAGGTAAGTGATGTTGCTTGGTGGTGGGTTGCGTAGAGTGGACGGGGTTCCGGGGAAACACGGACATCCAATGCAGAAACACACAAGAAAGCAAAGCATAGGTCACAAACATGAAACAACGCTCTCACGAACACAAGACGCTAGACAAGCCAATATATAGGGATGAGTAATGAGTGACAGCTGTTGCTGATGACAATTAACGGAGACGCCCACAAACTAATCAGTGCTGACGCGTAACACACAGACTTCACCCACAAAGTGCAAAACCCAGAGATCACGGTTTACCAACCGTGACAAAGATTCCATAATTTGGTAAGAAAAACAGACTAGTTAATACAATTATTATTCTAATATTCACTGAAAACAACTATAATTTCTCTCGCAGTTTTTCTTATTTTGTTATTTATTTATGTTATTTTAAAGATGTTGATCTATTTTTACTGGATTTTTTTTTACTGTTTATCTATTTTTACCAAATTTTTGCACACACATTCACTCAGTGTTTATTCCCAGTGTCCTCAAGCACATAACTATTAATGGATATATGTTTGACTAAGTGACGTGTCACACGCACCATCCAATCACAACAATGCATGGAAGAATCAGATTTTATGGGACTTAAAAAGTGGCTGATTTGTGCCCTTATGGAATTGTAGACTGTCAGTGACAGCCACTTTTTGATGCCACTTTATTCATTTTTATATAAAGGAATTAAATAATGAATGAGAACGAAGCCTTGATGCATCAGGTTACAGTCAGATTGATCACTGTAATAATGTGTGGAAATCTGGTGTCTTTAGGGTGAAGAATGTGTAAACACATCTCAAACATCTGACATATGATGAGCAGGTGAGTCATAGCATAAAGATTATCAGCAGTAGACATGAACAGAAGTCTGTGAAGATGAGGTGCCTTTGTTTTCATGTTTGTGTATAGTCTATCAAATTGTCTATAAACCCCAGTGATATTGACATAAAATTAACATGATGTTAAAGGGATCATTCATACCCCAAATAAAAATTTTATTTTATTTATTTATTTACTCATCCAAACCTATGTGACTTTCTCTCTTCTGTGGAGCACAAAAGTAGATATATATATATATATATATATTGTTCAATTTATTACTTTCAGCCAATACTGGATGTATCATTTTTTTATCCTCATTTTTCTTATATTTACTTTTAGATATTGCTTTTTTTAAACACTTTTAAATGTAATATTTAACTAATATTAAAATGAATATCCATTTTTTGTAGTGTATTATAAATTTACTCCTAGCATTCACAATGATTGTTTAGTTTGTGTTTTATTTTAAATTTATTATCAGTTATCAGCTATAATATTAAAATATTTATCAGCTTAGAATTTTTATATTTGTGTATGCCTATCCGAGTAAAAATTCATATATTTAAAATACATTTACTTAACATTAATTTAACTTCATTGGGCGTATCACTTGTGCACAGTGCACCTTTCTTAAAAATAAGCCTAAAATGTGTTCTAATATCACTGTAGACAAGGATTGTATGATTTCTGAATAACATCGGTAATATATAGCACTTCATATGCAGAATTAAAGTGCAGTAAGCACAAAATTAGTTCTTCCAATTTAGCACTTTAATTATATCATTTTTGTATACTAAATGTACAATTGCCTTTTATTTGTATTAAGTATACAAATATGTTAATGTATTTGTAGTATACTTAGCATGGAATAAATTTTTATATATTTATTTTTCATTATAGGCCACTGCATTTTTCCTTTTTCCGCTTCACAGAAATAATAAAGTAAATGTCAGGCAGGTTTTGAGTGACATAATGATGAGTAAATGATGAACTATGTCAACAGCAGCAGAGCGGGATGCTTTGATCGTTTAAAAGAAAAATACACCCAAACTTGTTCAGGTTCCCACAGACGTCTGTGTGAGGAGGAAGAGACTTTGACCTAAAGCAGCTGAAGAGTCGATGTCCTGACGCACACGATTGCTGTGGGAACAGAATGTTGTCTGAAAAAGCTCTTTTTGAGCCTCTGTTTAAGAACACTTAGAGTTGATGTAATCTGCCTCCTTAAGGACGTCACTCTACTGTAACTGTGCTATGACAAAGTGAGTTAAAGAGTGAATAGAGTGAGAGGAAGAAAGAAAGAGAGGGCAAGAAAGAGTGTGCGTGAAAGGGGACAGGTTAGGACAGGTCTGTCTCACAATCCAGCGATTAGAGTCGCAGGTTATAATCAGTTCTGCAACACATCATGTTTTTTTAATCTTACTTTGTCTATCTATCTATCTATCTATCTATCTATCTATCTATCTATCTATCTATCTATCTATCTATCTATCTATCGAGGATCGCATTCCTGTTATTTGACAGTGCTACACAGGGCTGTGCTGCTCTTGTTGCCATGGAGACGTAGCTAGGCAGCGGAGTCTGCGATTCTCGCATGGTTCTGCATACGTGCCGAGCAGCGATGCTTCTTCTTAGGACTTACCGTATACTGGTGTGTGTGGGTGTGTGTATGAGCAGGGTAGAGGAGTGTGTTTCTCTAGATGCATGCGTGTATCAGCATGTGCTGTATGTGCATCTGAGAGTTGCTGCAAGCCAAGAGAGGGAGCAAAAGACTCTATATCTTCCATGCAGAGAGAAGAGGAGGTGACAGAGAGACAGAGCGAAAGAGTGGGTGGGAAAGTCACACATCCTTGTGCACATTGGAAAAGAGAGGGAGAGAGATGTGTGTGGGTGGGTGTGTGCGGAGACAGGAGCTTGTTTTTCTGTGTATAATCTCTTGGTCCTACGGGGCGACTAATGAAGCAGGAAAATCTCTCATTCACCCTCTAGCATTAGCATTAGCATTAGCTTGACAACACCGTGACGTGACCTTGTAGTTCTTTTCAGCTGGAAAGAAAAGATTAAGGAGAAAGGAATGTTTGATCGAGCGGGATGTTTATGATTATGTAATACCACAATGAATGCAGGTTATGTAAAACAAGATGTAGTAATAGTTAATATGTGAAGCGCTCTGTCAAAATCGTTAGCTGCAATTGGCCTTTTTGGGAAAATGTTAATTTTGGTCAATTAAAAAAAAAATACAAAACTTGCAGCTTTTAAACTTCATAAAAAAGCATATTGCTAAATATATTGTAACATATGCACTCTTAAGTAAATATATTATGCATTCAACACATTCAAATTTTATGGGGTCAGATTTTTTAAGACGCGTTAAATTGAGCAAAAGTGACATACATTGACTTACATACAAGACTTACATTGTTATTTGATTTAAAATAAATGCTGTTCTTGTGAACTTTCTATTCATTAAACAATCCTGAAAAGTTATTTATCATGGTTTCCACAAAAATAATAAGCAATAAAAGAGTCTTTTTATTATTGATAATAATAAGAAACCGGCATTTCTGAAGGATCATGTGACACTGAGTAATAATGCTGAAAATTCAGATTTGCTATCATAGAAATAAATTACATAGTAAAATATATTTGAATATAATAGTTATTTTATATTTTAAAAGAATATCACAGTAATACTGTTTTTTTTTCTTTCTTTTTTTCTTATAAACTAAATGCAGCCTTTGTGAGCAAAATAGACTTCTTTCAAAAACAAACTTAAGTGCATAAAACTCAAAATCGGGTTATGGGTCAAAATAATTCAAAATGACAGAGCAGATCACATTCAGTATGTTTAAAAGTGAGTAAAGTGACAAGGAAACAACTTGACAGATGATTCTGGGCTCTGCTGTTGTATTCGTCAGACAGTCGATGCTGCCCACACTGAGGACCACTGGGATATACTAGCTCTTATACGCCCCCTGCGCTCTCCTCAGCCTCTCACTGCATGCTGTGAATCCACCAGACAGCACCCAGAGAATAAAGGATGATGGGGCACTGATCAGGGCATTGAGTGTAGTTTAAAGGAAGTTCTTTTGTTGAAAGTAAAAAAAATTTGGACTTGCCATAAAGCTGGACTTCAGTATCATTATGGATTTGGGAGCTTAATTGCCCTACATTTTGTTTATGAGTGCCAGAAGCTCGACTGTCTCACTTGACTCTCAGATGAATCTGTGCAAGAGCTCTTATTATTTTCACGAGTTTTTCTCTCACACAATGCAATATTTTATGCTGTTGTGATTGTACGTTTAAATAGAATGAGCACATTGTGACTGCTCTTAGCTTCAGATAAACATCACTTTTCAGCCTTTTATTCCACTTTTATTCAATTTTTACCTTGTTTTCCAGCTTTGATCTTCCATGTACTAGTGTACTTTTCATATCAGTATGAACATTTAAAACATACACAGGATTTCTGTTGTAGGAAGGCAAGCTAAATATACTAATAAATATTTGACATTGTTTATTTGATGAGTACATCCTACATCTGTCTGTCTGTCTAGCTAGCTAGCTTCCTAGCGTCCTATCTAGCTAAAGTCGTATCAATTGTTCTGTTGTTCAATTTATTGTTCTTTCTTTTTTTTGCATCTTTTTTCCCAAAACTTTCAAACGAGGTTTTTGAAGATGTTATTCAAGGTTTGTTTCGACAAACTTTGCTTTTCTAGGGGTGATATTTGACACTAATGTGTTCCTGTGGCTCAGTGGTAGAGCATTGCATTAGCAGCGCAAAAGGTCGTGGGTTCAATTCCCAGGGAACAAACATACTGATTAAAAAAAAAATGTATAGCCTGAATTCACTGTAAGTCGCTTTGGATAAAATCGTCTGCTAAATGCACAAATAATAATTTAACATTTGACCCTCATGTTCAGAACACTGTTAAAACATAATTTTGTCTTCTCAGAAATATTGCACGAATACCATGCTGTTTTTTACTGTGGCCGAAAAGCTGATCAATACATAGTTTTTTTTTCTGCATCAATGACTGCAACATTTTTCTTGCAGGTGTTTCAAAAACCACCCTAAATAAACTGCAGTATCTCCAAAACTCAGCTGCTAGAGTACCATGCTTAATGTACCATCCCAACTTTTGGTTTCAATAGAAAATACATCAACAAATGAAGAAAATCCGTGCTTGTCAATCGATTTCATGCCGTCTTTAAGAGTTTGGAGACAAGTAGACGTTTAATGAGCTCTGAGCCTAACGAGTTGATAATATACCAATTATCTGTCCGTTAGCCCGCTGGCTTAGAATGCTACACTCAGATTGTTGTAATTACAGTTCACTGAAGACCCTCTTATTATGATTTGGAGTTCATTAATAACACACAGTATTTGGACATACTGATGGCTATAATATATTTACTGCCAACGGTGCAGGTACGAACATATGTTCTAGTAAGAGACACCACACAATTGTTGGTTGAAAATCCTTTTACAGTAAACACATATTTCCCAGTTTCCCAAAGGACTCCAAATGGTTTTTAACACGCAAACACTGGGTGATTACATAAGGCTATTGAGACATAGGTACTGTAAGTGGAGTAAAATACCATTTCCAAATACTGTAAAAGCAATCAATGTGGCTGTAATTGTCTCTGCTTTATGCTGGAAATCTGACCTTAGGCTTTTTGGACAATGAGTTACATTTTAGAACACAGTAATATACAGTTCCTCCACTATTCTGAAATGTTCAGACATGAGCAATCTCTGTTTGACACTTCAAGAGCAAGGATAAAGTAAATGCCATCTCCTACTCAGGTTTTTCTTGGGAATTTTCTTTGTCACACTTAGAGTCCGGCTGTTATAAGAAATACAATTTCTGTTCTGTCAGTGTAAACTCAGGTAGCAAGAAAAGAGTTATTTGACATGCTTCAGAGCAAGAAAGAAAATTGTCCCACACAGTTTTGCAGACAAGCATATGCTTCAGCCAATAAAGGCTGCCGGAGCCCAAGTAAACCAAGTATAGTCCTTTTTTTTCAGTTAGTCAAACTGACAAATCTTTTTTTTTTTTTTTTTTTTTTTAAATATCGACTTTCCCTCGCATGGGGTGATATTTTGGTGTTTCTCTGTCAATAGCACTCTCAAGACTGATTTACTTTTTTATTCTAGAATGTAATTTGTCTCAGGGCACCTCAAATTTGATTCTGCTCTGATTTGTTTTGGCGACAACACAAGCCTCAACAGCTACGATAGATCTGCTCTCACCTTGGTCCATTCACTAACTGTGTGTAGGAATGTATTTGTGTCCAAGACCTGTATGTGAATGCTGACAGGCAGAAATCAGGAGACATCAGTAAATGTGCACTTTGCCTAACTTTGTTTGCACTATAACTTTGCACATCGTATTTAAATGTAGTCAGTACTTTTTTTCTGAAACAAATGAATATTTTTATCGAGCAAGGATGAATTAAATTGATCAAAAAGTGACATAGTAAATACATTTATAATGTTACAAAAGATTTCTTTTCCAAGGAAATGCTGTTCTTTTTAACTGTCTATTCATCAAAGAACCTGATTTTCACAAAAATATAAAGCAGGACAACATTTGCAACATTGATAATAATAATAATAATAATAATACATATTTCATAAACACTAAATCAGCATATTAGAATGATTTCTGAAGGATCATGTGACACTGAAGACTGGAGTAATGGCTGCTGAAACTTCAGCTTTGCCATCTCAATAATAAATTATTTTTTTTAATATATTAAAATTAAATTGTAATAAAATTTCACAACATTACTGTTTTATTTTTTTACTACAGTACTTTTTTATGATATGCATAATAGATTTATCTGGGATGAGACTGTTGATCGTCTGTGTTCTTGGTTTATATAAAAAGAGTTTGTTGGGGCCGAAAAAGATGCATTTAATAATGCTGGCTGTCCAGGTAGTGATGAAAGCACCTATGGGGTTTTATAGAATAATTTGCCCATATATTATGCAAATGAACTGCAGCCATGCACTTTAGAATAATTCAGGTTTGCTAACACTTAAATGAGGATGAGAATACATCTACTTGTATTATTAATACATTTATGTGTAGATGTAAATCACACATCCTGTTCCAGTATAAATTTTGTTTGAGAACCTTTTCTGCGCACATAGATGCGACATTGTCATAATCATCACACCCCTTTGTGTAAATATTATTTGCAGATGTGTTTGTGTAAGTATTTGTGTGCCAAGAGTTTAACACCATTAACATAAAAATGTTTCTAAGAGTCAGGAGGACAAGCAAGTTGACTCGTATTCTGGCATCTCTCTCCAACCCCCCCTCACTGAGATAGTTTGTGACGCCTGCCAGATGCATGCTGGGAAATAAGAGGCTGAGTGGTTAGCCGAGTGGGGCGGCAGCAGCACAGCGAGAGCCACATGGCCATGTTTATGAGACAGGCAAATACTAACGGACACAGAGAGCACATACACACCCACACAGTTACGCTGAAGACTGATAAATTGAGACGTTTATTAGGGCTTCGGGGCTCTGCGGGTGACCGCTTTCTGTTGACCTTGCAAGGGCCAAATAGATTGTGTTAGATCCTCTGGAAAGTGTGATAGAGTGATTAACTCTTTAGTTTAGTGATTGTGTCATTTGTAATGCCGCTGATTATGCCATTAAATCAGTCTGAGCTGTTTAGAAACGCTGCAGATAAAGTTCAGCTCGTGTTGTAGAATTCTTGTGTATTTTATGCAATTTCTGATGACCTTATTTTGACCTCTTCAGATGCTGATTTGCTGATGTGCTTGTGACCTGGCTGTGGGCTGTTCTGTATTTTTTTTGGATGGTTGTGTGACTCTAGGGGAAAAGTTTGAACTGGTAACTGGCACAGTAGGATTTTGACATAGTCTGACAGACTTCTCCTTCATGTCCCTTTCAATGAGGGGGAAAATATCTCACTGCCTTCAGCTCTGTTGGTGACAGACATGTCACAATTAAGGAAGTTCTCGCATTAAGATATAACTTGTTGTTTTGTTCATTGTCGAAAGGCTATGCAGCATGGATCCTTTGTGATTTAAAAACCACCTCCCCTCTAATCTCGCTCTCTGTCTGTTTTCAGAGCTGCCAGAGCACTAGTCAATACAGTCAGTGAAAAGCAGGCTTACATTTTTGAGATCAACTTACTAACCTATTAAAATAACCTACTTATGGGTTTGCCTTATTCATCTAACAGCACTTCAGTTTTCTCACTGCTGTTTACATAATGACATTTTATGACTTTATTTTAGTATCTCTGTCTTAATAATTCACTTGTGTCTTCAGTGGTATTTTTTTTTCATTTATTTTAGCATTGATCTTACAAATTGGAAATCACTGAACTATGAATCTGTAATGAGCCTAATTAGGGGTATAAAATATATTGTTTTCATAACTAACTTAATCAGTATCTGTCAGATTTCTTCCATTTTCCCTAAATTTCATGTCATTTACAGTACCATCATCTAAAGCTCACATAAATAACAATAAAAAAAAATAATAATTTAATGGCACTGTTTAAATGTAAGCTATAGCAAATCTCAAAATAAATATCAATTGTTGCCACAGTTGTCGCTGCTATGCCCAAATTCCTTCATAGCCAACTAATGATTTTAGTTCACATTAAAGTTAACATGTACTTCATTAATCATTTAGCAGGAGTGACAGGAAAGTTAATTCTTATATAGTCTACCTTAGATTTCTCATGTGTTTTAACTATTTACACAAAAAAATATAGACTTTCAATATTGGCCAGGTTATGGAATATAAAAGGAAAATACTTATCCTATTGATTCAAGCCAGATTTTGTATATTGTTGCATTTTCCTGTCTAATCTTAGAAAGGTGTATTTGTGTTAAAATTAATGTACCGGTAAGCATTTCATGGGTCAAAATTATTGATTTTTCTTTTATGCCAAATATCATTACGATATTAAGAAAAGATCATGTTCCATGAAGATATTTTGGAAATTTTCTACAATAAATATAGCAAAACTTAATTTTTGATTAGTAATATGGATTTCCAAGGACTTCATTTGGACAACTTTAAAGGCAATGTTTTTGATTTTTAAATAGTTGTAATAGTATGTTCTCGGCCACATATTGTCCTATTCTAACAAACCATACATAAACGGAAAGCTTATTTATGCAGCTTTTAGATGACGTATAAATCTCAATAAAAAATGTAATAAAATAAAATAAAAAAATGATCCTTATGACTGGTTTTGTGGTCCAGGGTCCCATATACATATTATTAAGATGACGTTTGCTCTGAAATAACTGGTACTGTGTAAAGTTATTAAAATTCCCTGCTGTTTTTTTAACGACTGGCTTGCATTTTCATGTCTTTCACTTTTTTTGATAAGAAAGCATCTACCATGAACTGTAAATTGTAAAAGAATTGTATTATGTAAATGAATTGTAAAAGTGAAAGGCAGAAGAGAGCTGTGCCTCTCTAGTTTGTCCCTTGTAATCGAACAATGATGTGTCAGTCTTTAATGAAATCTAGCACAGTGCTGAAGCATGAGGATAATTTATTCACTCTGAATTGCTTCACATAACACGTGTCCACCAGGAGGGTGGCATGTGCTCCCTACGGAGCTGTTTGAGCCGATATGAGGTTGGTGCAGTGAGGAACCTCCTTGGAGACTTAATTGAGAATATAAGAAAGCCACTGTGTAAAAGTGCTGCGTCAGTCGGTGCAGGAAGAACCAGCTGAAACGATGTTCATAACAGACGGGTGATCCTGCTTTCTGCTCTTTTCAGTTGACTTAGCTGTTTTATCAACAAATATGTGATTGATTATATTTAGTATCATTTCTGATATTAAGTTAATTGATTATATGATCCACTAGTAAAAACTGTAATATGCATAATAAGGGACCATTTTTCTGTGTGTGTCTAAAAAGAGAGCTTGGGCTACATTATTGCTACATGATATTTTACTGGAATATTTGTTATTGGCCAAATTTATTTTTGTTCCGTTGATTACTTGATTAATTTATCAGAATGAGACCGTATGAGATATACAAATTTCAGACTTATTTCCCCTATTTCAACAACATTTGCCATCATCAGATGCTCACTTAAAGTTGATCTTTAAATCACTAATTTAATAACACTGTTAAATTTAATCACAAGTAAATATTATAAAGAATATCCAATTTGTAGTTGTTTCCATTTAATTTAATTGGTTTAAAGTCCGACTTGTAGTTTTTTCTTCATGTTTTTTTTTTACATAATATAATTTTAATATTGTCCATTGATATATTTGTGCTGTCAAGCGATTAATCATGATTAATTGCATCAAAAATAAGTATTGTTTTCATAATATACAGTATGTGTGTGAACCGTGTATATTTATTATGTATATACAGTATAAATACACACACATGTATGTATATATTTAAGATTTATGTTTATATATTAAATATACTGTATTTATATAAAATACAAATTATATGAGTATAGATGTACACGTTAAGACAAGCAAATAGTTTAAATATATATACTGTATGTGTGTGTATTTATATATATATATATATATATATATATATATATATGTATGTATATATATATATGTATGTATATATATATATGTATATATATATATATATTCACACACACACATAAATATGTTATGAAAAACAAACTCTTATATATAATTTATTAATTTATTTAGAAAAATATAGAATAACATGAAAATAATTATTGGCTTATTGGAACCAATTGTAATACTGGGGCATCCTTTGTAATAAGTACAGTTTAATAAAAGATAAGATCCGAGTTTTGATTTTGCCAGACATTCACTCATTCTGTAAAACTGTGATGGAAACATCTCGGCTTTTGGGGCCTTTGGGTGCTCATAATCCTGTTCTGCTCTCTATTTTTGTCTCCCTTTAAAGTAGATTGAAATGACACTCTGGTTTTATCCTATCAAATGGAAAACCAGGCTCAAACTGCACCAATTGACACCAAAAGATATCTTGACTCCATTTGTTTTCTGGTTCACTCCCACAGAGAAGGGCTTTAAATCATATCACGTGGCTAACCACATCAAGGTATTATTACTCTGTTTGCCAGAAGCCGACACTTCATTTTTAATATCAAACTGACTTCACCCTCCTCTTAGGCTACGTTCACACTGCAAGGCTTAATGCTCAATTCCGATTTTTTTTAAAAATTTGATTTTTTTGCAAGGCCGTTCACATTTCCATTTAAATTTCACATTTCCCCCACACCTGCAATACAGATCAGCGAGGATGCGGTGCGCCAGGTCTTCCGGAAGCAGAAAAGGAAAAAAGCACCAGGCCCAGATTGTGTTACACCAGCCTGTCTGAAATCCTGTGCTGACCGGCTGGCCCCCATCTTCACAAAGATCTTCAACAGATCGCTGGAGCTGTGCGAAGTCCCTTCATGCTTCAAACGCTCCACCATCATCCCCATCCCCAAGAAACCCAAAATTACAGGACTAAATGACTACAGGCCTGTGGCTCTAACGTCTGTAGTCATGAAGTCATTTGAAAATCTGGTGCTGGCTCACCTGAAGGACATCACTGGACCCTTGCTGGATCCTCTTCAGTTTGCCTACAGAGCAAACAGGTCTGTGGACGATGCAGTAAACATTGGACTGCATTATGTTCTGCAACACCTAGACAGACCGGGGACCTATGTGAGGATCCTGTTTGTGGACTTCAGCTCGGCTTTTAACACGATCATGCCAAACCTCCTCATGCCCAAACTAACTCAGCTCTCCGTGCCCACCTCCGTCTGTCAGTGGATCAACAGCTTCCTGACAGACAGGCAGCAGCTAGGCTGGGAAAATACACATCCAGCACCCGTACAATCAGCACCGGAGCTCCCCAGGGCTGTGTTCTCTCCCCACTGCTCTTCTCCCTGTACACTAATGACTGCACATCTAAGGACCCCTCTGTCAAGCTCCTGAAGTTTGCAGATGACACCACACTCATCGGCCTCATTCAGGACGGTGACGAGTCTGCTTACAGGCAGGAGGTTAAAGAGCTGGCTGTCTGGTGCACTCTCAACAACCTGGAGCTTAACACGCTCAAAACAGTGGAGATGATCGTGGACTTCAGGAGAAACCCTCCTGCACTCCCCCCACTCACCATCATGAACAGCACTGTGACTGCAGTGGAGTCATTCAGGTTCCTGGGCACCACTATCTCTCAGGACCTGAAGTGGGACATTCACATTGACTCCATTGTGAAAAAGGCCCAGCAGAGGTTGTACTTCCTTCGCCAGCTGAGGAAGTTTAACCTGCCACAGGATCTGCTGAAACAGTGCTACTCCACCATCATCGAATCCATCCTCTGCACTTCAGTAACTGTCTGGTTCAGCTCAGCTTCTAAATCTGACCTCAGAAGACTACAGAGGGTAGTCCGGACTGCTGAGCGAATCATCGGTTCAACTCTCCCATCTATTCAAGAACTGTACTTATCCAGAGTGAGCAAAAGGGCTGTTAAAATCACTCTGGACTCCTCACATCCAGCACACTCCCTCTTTGAACTGTTGCCATCTGGTCGACGCTACAGAGCACTGAGCACCAGAACGACCAGACACAGGAACAGTTTCTTCCCTCAGGCAATCCATCTTATGAACAGCTGATACACACTGAACACACTGAACACACTACACTTTATATTTATATACACATACACTTAATTTATCTAACACACATACTTAGTATACACTTACATTTTGCACATAATATACATGTACATACATAACTGCATTTTTGTAATATACCTGCCTACAATTGTAAATTTGTATATTGTCATTCCTTATCTACTTATTTGTATTTTTTGTATTTTTATATTCTTTTATTATGTGTTTTATGTTCTGTCGCTGTCATTCTGTTGTACTGCGGAGCTTCTGTCACGAAAACAAATTCCTCGTATGTGTAAACATACCTGGCAATAAAGCTCATTCTGATTCTGATTCTGATTCTGATTCTGATTCTGATTCTGATTCTGATTAAATGCAACCTTTTGTGATCTCCTGTGTGAACGTGAAATGACCCAGAAGTGACCTGCATGCGCAGAAGAGTACTCAACGCTCAACGACGTCACTCGTTGTTTGCGGAAGTAGCTAACATTAAACATGGATGTCAACAACAGTGTAGTCAACAGCGGAGCTCTTTTTGCAATATTAAAGTTATTTTTCCAACGGAGCCAGCACAATTACAATCTTCTCGTTTTAAGAAGAAAATTAAAAAGAAGGAGGAAAGCAAGGTTTTTGGCCATGGCGTTTTGTGGAGCAGTGCTAGCAACGTCGGTACAGAGAAACATGTGGGTGCCGCGGGAGTCGCAGCCAGGAGTGGTGGGATACTGATGTGAGTGGCTTCACTAATACAGAATTCATCAGTTTATCTTCTCGTTCCCGCCTACTTCAACGCAGACGTATGACGTTTGTAGCGTATCAATGACGTACGGGTCGGATACATGTGGCCTGGCCGTTCAGACGGAGGTCGCATTTCAAAAGATCGGATACGTATCGGATTCAGGACCACATACCCAAGTGGCCTGGGTCACATTTGAAAAGATCGGATGTGTGTCGTTCAGACTGTCATGAAAAGATCAGATACAGGTCGCATAGGGGCAAAAAAATCGGAATTGGGTCGTGTCAGCCTGCAGTGTGAACGTAGCCTTACATGACTTTTCTCTGTTTTGATGCGGAGTGATTTGGTCTGCAGAAAGCCAAAACTTCCTAACAAAGACATAGTCGATTTGGGTTTCCATTCTCGGGCCAGAGTAAACACTAAAAAAAACCCTTTTTAATGAATCCAGCTGAAGCTGAATTGAGCACCATTGTAAGGAGCAGATTCTAGCCTTGTGTGCAGCTACATGGCTGTTAGCACTAATCATGGCAGAGCAAAGATTGCTAATCTCTCCACAGCCTCTTGGATGTGTCCGAGCACAGATGCTGCCTCTTCTACCAGAACCACTGTAGGGCCCAGGCTAATGGATGCTTTTACTCTTAACAGGTTTGCAGCTAATATCATTGCACAGCGGTAGATCTGAAAGTTTTCTGCTATTATGTTTGGAGAGGTTCTTTTATATGCATAAGTATAATGCAGGATGCATATGTTACATTAGGAAGGATTCAGACTGTTGTTAAGAGAACAGTTCACCTGGAAATTAAAACAGTATTGTTTACTCGGCCTCATGTCATTTCACAACCATATGCTGTTAATATTTCCATTGAAAACACTCCAGGTAGAAATGTTATTAGAAGTTCATAGTGACCAGGGGCTGACAAGCTCCACATAAGAATAAACTGTAACAAAAAAAGTGGCTTCACATTTCTGAAACCACTACTTTTATGAAACAGCTTTTTTGCTGAGTTTGGAGATTGACAGCTATGGTCCCTGTGAAATCAAATTTTAAGGCAAAAACTGTGCAATAATTTTTCTTAAAAATTGAAAATGTCTTTAGAGCAACTTGAGGTCGAGTAAATACAGGTGCATCTCAGTAAATTAAAATGTTGTGGAAAAGTTTATTTCATTAATTCAACTCAAATTGTGAAACTCACTGCACACAGACTGAAGTAGTTTGTCTTTTGGTTCTTTTAATTGTGATTTTGGCTCACATTTAACAAAAACCCACCAATTCACTATCTCAACAAATTAGAATATGGCAACATGCCAATCAGCTAATCAACTCAAAACAACTGCAAAGGTTTCCTTAGCCTTTAAAATGGTCTCTCAGTTTGGTTCACTAGGCTACACAATCACGCGGAAGACTGCTGATCTGACAGGTGTCCAGAAGACAATCATTGACACCCTTCACATGGAGGGTAAGCGACAAACATTCTTTGCCAAAGAAGCTGGCTGTTCACAGAGTGCTGTATCCAAGCATGTTAACAGAAGGAATGGACTGAGGCTGGGGTCAAAGCATCAAGAGCCACCACACACAGACGTGTCAAGGAATTTGCTGAACCAAAGTCAACATCAGAGGCATCTTACCTGGGTTAAGGAGAAGAAGAACTAGACTGTTGCCCAGTAGTCCAAAGTCCTCTTTTCAGACAAGAGCAAGTTTTGTATTTCATTTGGAAATCAAGGTCCTAGATTCTGGAGGAAGGGTGGAGAAGCTCATAGCCCAAGTTGGTTGAAGTCCAGTGTTAAGTTTCCACAGTCTGTGATGATTTGAGGTGCAATGTCATCTGCTGGTGTTGGTCCATTGTGTTTAAAAAAAAAAAAAAAAAAGTCACTGTACCCGTTTACCAAGACATTTTGGAGCACTTCATGCTTCCTTCTGCTGACCAGCTTTTTGAAGATGTTGATTTCATTTTCCAGCAGGATTTGGCACCTGCCCACACTGCCAAAAGCACCAAAAGTTGGTTAAAAGACCATGGTGTTATTGTGCTTGACTGGCCAGCACTCACCAGACCTGAACCCCAGAGAGAATCTATACCATACCACCTCAGCAGTGCCACAGACTGACCACCTCTATGCCACGCCGGGAGCCCCTACCAAGTATTGAGTACATGTACAGTGAATGAACATACTTTACAGAAGGCCAACAATGAACTAAATTTTTTTTATTTATTTTATTACTTATGAAATATTCAAATTTGTTGAGATTTGGTGGGTTTTTGTTAAATATGAGCCAAAATCATCTCAATTCAAAGAACCAAAGACTTTACTGAGATGCACCTGTATTTACTCAACCTCAGTCTGTGTGCAATGAATTTATTTAATACACGAGTTTCATAATTTGAGTTGAATTACTGAAATAAATGTTTTTCCACAACATTCCAATTTATTATTGCACCTGTAATTACATTACATTTATGGGTACTTTTAAGAAATAACAGGTTTTGTTGTGGCAGTGTGAAGCATTGAACTGTACTTCTATCCCTCACAGCCTTGTTTTCATTTGCATCAAATTAAATATGGTGGTACATTTAAATCAGTTGTTACCAAATGTGAATCCCCCCAGATCAGTTGCCAAGTTTATTCAAACAAACAACATATGCCTTTCTAAAGTCTGTCTCAAAATCAACCGCACTATTTGCATTAGATACATTTCAGAGAAGGTGTTCACTTGGCTAACTTTCACACCTGACTGAGATTTCTTTTATTGTTTAATGTTTGCCCTTTTGACACTATTATATATAGGAAAGTGAAAAAGAATATAGGAGAAAAGTAGGCAAAGGGATCAGAAAATGTGAGATGGCATTGCAAAGAAAACGTCTTCTAAAGCCATGAAACCAGACCAGCTAAAACTGGCCATTTCCATGCAGCCTGAATCAATGTGCAAGTGTTTATTTATGCACCTGGGCATATTAGAAAACATATAGGTATTTGATCTTTACATGCTCACGTGTATGTGTTTATGTAGGCGGTGGATTAAGTTACTAGGGAAATGTATGGCTCACTGCACTTGAGTAGCTTTGTATCCACAGGGCTCACCGATATCAGCCAGTTGAACATCTGTACAGACAGCAGGAGACACCCACAACACAGAGCTGTGTGTGCGCTTGGTTTGAAGGGCTCTCATCAGGGCTATACACAACTATATAGTAATATGTCCAGCACCACGTGGGTTCGATTTACTAAATCATTCAAAGTGTGTTTGTCTAAACCAAGGAGGCCTATTATACCAGGTGAAAGCTTTGCACTGCTTTGACAGGCCTCCCAGAACTTCTGTTCTTCACTATAGCCACTACACTGCCAGTTTTACACTTGCGAAATTAACTTACAAAAATGCAATTAAGTTATATGAATTGAAGAGGTCATGAACTGCCTTTTTATTATTTTGTACTGTTCTCTGATGTCCCTTTATAATTTTATGTCCTCGGAAGTAAGCACCCACTGAAGTAATTGGCTAAAAGTTGTGTATGTTTGACAGCCTTCATCCTTCAAAGATGGAAGCTGCTGTAATTTATGTTAAAAATGCATAAATACTCATTATGTATCAAAAGGTTTGTGATTCCAGACAAAACAGTAGTGATCATGTAATGAAAACAGTTAAGGCCCCAATATACTTCAAACGAACTTCGTGTTCATTCTGCATTTGGGGGCAAAAAGAAGTCGAAAAGGCTGAGCGATGGTATACTGTTTTCGGACACCCCCGCTGGTTCATTTACTGTACACAAAGTGCTGCTTGAGATGCTTGCGCCTATGCCCTAAACACAAAAAACGATTACATTTCCTCATTCAAAACACGCATGTGGGTGTATATGTGCACTTGGCTTTATGTCGCGTCACAATAACTTTCAGGTCATGACGTGACATATCAATCTTCTATTGGTCACATAGAAATATAGAATTGTAGAAGTGCAGAACTTCTTTGCATGAACGTCAATGGAATGAAAAGTGTAGTGTGACTGCACCTTAAAGTTTTTTGGGGCATTTTGCTTGTTATAGTCTCTGATTGGTGGAGTCTCGTTGGCAGAATTGTAGGTAATACACTTTTTCACTATGACTTCCTGTTGGGCTTGATAAAACAATTAAGTTTAAATAATGAGGGATGGTGGCTGCAAAAAATGCATATTCAATTGATTAACAACCTTGATACTCACTGTAGGCCTGTCTTTAAAGTTTATTTTGTCATTGTTCCCCCAGGGAGGAAATGATTAAGATTTTTATATCCATAAACTGACTTTCAGTCTAATTAATTTACATTACAAATCAAGATGTGAAAAACAGTCAATTCTTCAGTCCTGTAGACTGGACTTTGCTAACCAGCCAAACCTCGACTCTTTAGTCTAAGTAGATAACAAGAGTTTGAGATTGGCAGCTGACAACTGGTGTTTCTTTTTGATTCCAAGCCAAACAGCTTTAACAACCAAACACACACACACATCCTATATTGTATAAACTGTATATTCCTTGAATGTATATACATCAAGCTTATCTTTCTTGCACAGAACCAGACAAAACCATCTCCTGTCCTGGCAAATCCCTCCCTGACGCTTCTCCAGCTGCTCAGCTGTATGTCGCGTTGTGGATCTCTGCTGAATTGTGTGATGGAGCGGTAAAGTGCTGCGCAATTCCAGTTGCCGCTGGCTGTTAGCTGAACTTCACTTTAATGTTTCTTGTAATCGCAGCCTAACACAGGTTCGGTTTAACCTCTGGCTCAGGTCCAGCTCCCTCAGGCATGAAGATCTTTGGCACAAACAGCGATCTGAGAAGATGAAGAGATCTTTTATTAAACATGAAGGATTCAGATCAGCTCTGCCAGGCTTCTTTTGAGGAATTAGCATTTAGTGTTTGTGTGTTACCATATTAAATTAGCATATGCAATGGGAGATGCTAACACACTCCGGAACAACTCAGTTCTGAATATCACCATGGCAACTAGATCAGAAACAGTTATCTCAACACTTTTTTTGTGTTGGTTTATTCTGTTTGCATCTTAACTCATTCATGTGAAAGGTAAGCACTTACACAAACATGCTTTCAGATTACATCTTGTTCTTCGCCTGAGGTAATGAGACCGTTCCCCTCACCTACGATTGACTTAGGACTTCCATTGGCATTGGTCGGAGCGGCAAACTGTGTTATCGTTGGTTGCTAGGTTACTAAGGACCGAGAGAGTCTCAGATGGCTGTTCTACCCTTGTTTAACATAGAGTCTGTTATTAGGTGTGAGAGCACTTTAGAGCTCTTTATTGACGCCCTGCTGCTTCCGATATCTGAAAGTCCTTGTCCAGATAAACGCTGAACATAGGCAGAGGACCCAATTCGAGCGCAAGGCTGATAAATTGAGATTTGTGAGGAGAAGGCACACATCCCCTTCCTCTGCCTCTGGCCTGTTTTCTGAAAACTTTGCTTGCGATGTTTGCTTGTTTAAAAGCTGCAGAAAGGCTCAGAGGAGTGTGTAATTAGTTGAGAGTTTTCAAAAAATAAAATAAAAAATAATTCCCCTGAGTACAAACACAAACCAGCAAGTAATATGAACAAATCCACATGCATTCATATGCAGCTAACTGGGGCAGTCATGGCCTAATGTTAGAGAGAAATTCTGAGTATGGGATACATGTCACATCCTTTCCTCCTTTCCTAACCGTGAACTTGCTGACATTATATTAATAAAGGAATAATTTTATTTACCCACCATCATCTTTTTTCTTCCTTTTGTGAAGCACAAATGAAGAAGGTTTTGAAGTAGGCCTGGACGATTAATCAAAAAATAACAAACAAAAATTCTGAAATTCTAATCGACTTACTTTTACCATGTCAGTTATTTCGTGTTAATACTTCCCTCAGTGTTGCCAGGTCCACGAAACAAAACAAGCTGAATGCTATTCAAAACTAGCCAAATCATGTTTTTTTCATGGAAGGAAGGATGATCAATTTAATTATAAAACAGACTAACAAAACAACTTGCAGCAACAGCCCGCATTGATAACCCTGACCCTCCCTTAAAATATTATATAGCATACTTCCGCGTGTGTGGTCGTGACTCTGTCCAGTCAGTGGCATGGAAGCAAGAACTGGAACATCAAGTCATCTAGGCAACAAGAACAGCGTACAAATATGCTTTTTAAATATTTTCATGTGAAAATATAAATTTTTCATTCAAACAGAAATGTGACTCTTCAGAAATGAAGACGTTTTCATTTCAAGAAAGGTGTGCTTTGATTTCAGTTGTTTGAAATATACAATAAATAAGCATAAATAGTTTCCTTCAGTTATTTTAAAATCACAAAGACAAGAAATGTACTCACCTTTAATAGTTGAGCATATTTACAGTACAAACCTTGTCAGTGAACTATACAATTAAATAAATAAATAAAATAATCGTTCATCAATCATAATCTAGGTAAAATGTTTAATTAATGGAAATTTTTAATTTAAGGTCATATCGTCCAGCCCTATTTTGAAGAACTGTTTTTGTCCATACGATGAAAGACATTGAGGTGCAAAACTACACTGAACCCTTTTGACTTTCATTTTATGGACAAAATACACTGAAGACATATTTTTTAAAATAAATATTTATATAAATATTTCTGTTCCACAGAAGAGTCATACAGGTTTGGATTGACACAATGGTGTGTAAATAATGGAAAAATTTAATTTTTAGGTTAACTAGTCCTTTAAATAAATGGTTTAGCCCAATTTATTTTATTCTTTTATGTTATTCTTTTATTTTTTTCTCTTTGTAAAATATTCCCTAGGGTGAACTTTCATGTACATATTTCTTATACACTGATGGTTATAGTGACTGTTGGATGTCAAGGTCAAAAGAAGGCAAAAAGCACTATAAAAGGAGCATAAGATTTATGTGTTTTATTTAGAATATTTTTATGACTTGTTTTGTTTTAGCTTAAAGTGAGGAACAGACTGAAATTTAAGTCATTATTCACTGATAATTTTCTTCATCTACAAAAGCATTTCTTAAAAATTCTACAACTATCCTAACAATTCCATCATTTTATATAGTTCTCTCCATCCAGACTGTTACTGGTACTGTGCTGATAGGAGTTGTTGCTTGGCAACTGAACATCACTAAACAATAATGTTTGATTCACATTTTCTTCAATGGTTTTTCTTTCATTTCCAATCAGTAAATAGTGAGGCGATGTTGGGGTTTGAGACACACCCATGCTCTCGGACAGCAAATAATAAGAATCATGGATGAGTCAAAGTATGACTCATCTTTGGATTGATCAGTTTTTTCCAAACAACAATTACAGTTAAAAACTGAAAGTGGGTCAGTCTAAAGTGGGTTGGGGTGCCTGCATCTGGTGCCTGCTGCTCTTTCTTTCTGACACAGTCAGGGGTAACACGTCCATTAGCTGAGAGTCTGGTGAGTTACTCATTATTAAGAGTCTCTGAGTGAGTGGACAGCATTCGGAGAGGGAAAGTATGTGAGCAGATGGAGGATCAAAATCTGTTGATTGTTGTTTGACTTTTTCTCTAAGAACTCCTGCTGTTAATGCTGCCTTACCAGAGGTGCTGCATTTTTAATGGAGGTAATTGACATTTTTGGGACGTTTCTCAGCATTCTTCTTTAAAGCATATTAAAAACAGTATGTAAGGGACAATTTACAGTCTTGACTGTATGCTACCCGATATATTACAGAGCAGCTTAATGAATAAATTAACACATTGATATGAAATATTAGTTAGATTTCAAATTATTTTATATTATTTGCAGATTTGCTTAAAACTATACTATACTCCTATCTTTCTAGCTGACAAGACAAAAATTTAAGCAGTATTGCAAAATGAATTACTTTTTCTTGGGAAGAAATTAATTCCTTTATTCAGCGAAAACCCACTTAATTGTTCAAAAGCAATAGTAAATGCATTTATAATGTTTATAATGTTATGATCTTTTCATTTTAAATAAATGTTATTCTTTTGAACAGTCTATTCCTCAAAGAACCCACTTTCCACAAAAATATTAAGCAGCAAAACTGTTGTTAACATTGATAATTATCTTGAGCACCAAATCAGCATATTAGAATGATTTCTCAAGGGTCTTGTGACACTAAAGACTGAAAATTCAACTTTGCCATCGCAGGAATTTTTTATCTGCAGTCCAAGTTAATTTTTTTCTATGGACTACAACATGTTTATCTATTTTAACACTTATTTTTATATCTCATAATGGCTCCTAGCCTTTTAAAATTTAAATGCCTTTTTTTACCTCACTAAGCAGTTTACCATTTTGTGTCATGCATATGTATCAATATAAAAAGGAAGATGTGAAAGTAGCACTTGTATGTTACCATGGATAATGGTATTACCTGTCACAATGTAAAGGATAGTTTCAAAAAATAATTCCTGACGTGGTCATGAGGTCTTGTAACACCCTAAATAGGTTTATTTTGCCATCGTGACAACATATACATAAAAAAACAAATAAATGTATAGACAGGAAAGGAATAAAACCTGTCACTTTTTCTGCATGTTCTTCATTATCATCATTGCTTCTTTCGCTCCTTTTCTTTTGCACCCTTTTTCATTTTATATCTGGCACACATTCACAAACACACAAGTACAGAGCAGAAAGATGTGTGTCTTTATTCCTCTTGAGTGTTCCTGTAACTCTCGGGTTTTGAGAAAGAACAGCATCCTTGTTCCTGTCAGATTTCTCCTGGGTCTCTCTTACAATCACCAGCAACTTATTAAATAAATGACAGGCATTAAGCTGGCACACACACACACACACACATGCCTGCAGCTGTCTGAGTGTGTGACTGGACCAGAACACTAGCTCAGAACACTGAGGGGGGAATGAGAGTCTGATAGCAGGTAAGAGACAGATTGTACCTGTGGGGGACAGTAAGTCACATTTCACTGTGCACAAACATCTGCTCTCTCCCTCTTTCACTCTCTCTATTAATGAAACCATACTAGAGAATCATAGAAACGCCAGTCTTAGCTAACTGTCTAGCTGAGATAGCAAAAGTCTCTGTATCCATGGCAGCAGTTGATTTGCGAGGCTACAGTCTTGCTGTACACTTTGTTAGTAATGTGTCACCTGTACAGCACGTCTGATGCAACACCAGCAGCTCGAGGTGGCACTGCAGAGATGGCATTCCTCATTGTCATTTCCTGTTAGGCTTTTCACTCACCCTTTTGACACATTGTGAGTTAAGCCCAGCCGGTTACATGTCAGTGGTTACATGTCAATACAGAGTGTCAATATTGTGGGGAATCGTAACTGAGATGGTTTGTAGTAACTATGCACAGTTCCATTCATCCAGAGCTCATGTTACTTTACTTGGTTTAATGGTGTTTTTGTTTTGCACTTGACTGTGCCTTTGGGGATAAATAAAGAACAGTAAGTTTTTCTTTTACAAAACTTTCTTAAAGGCGAAGTTCACTCAAAAAGAAGATTTTTTACCATCATTTATTCACCTTGTTGTTTTTCCACAGAGAACTGTTAACTTTGGAATTGGATTCTTGAGTTAAACTGGTTTGGTCTTTCAGTTTCAGACGTTCTTTCTTTCTTGGTTTGGAACAACATGAGAGTAAGTAAACAATGATTATCATTCCCAGTTAAAGGAATGGTTGATCTGAAAATGAAAGTTGCTTCATCATTTATTCTTCTTCACTGTTAATTTCAGAATCACTGGAAATTTAACTCGAGAAGTGGACTGGTGAATCAGAACAAATGATTCATTGATGTGTTCACAGGTGTTTTTTTTTTTTTTTTTGTCTGTGATTTAAAAAGATTGGCCAGTACATTTCTTAGTCCTAAAGGTTTGGAATGAGGTGAGGGCAAGTAAATGAAATTAGAGCAGCTTTGGAGCAACAGAGCAGCTTTGGGATGTGGTGGAACTGGAGATTTGCATCATGAATGTGCAGCCGACAAATCTGCAGCAACTGCGTGATGCTCTTATGCCAATATGGACCAAAATCTCTGAGGAATGTTTCCAACACATTGTTGAATCTATACCATGAAGAATTAAGGCAGTTCTGAAGGTAAGAGGGGGTCCAACCCGGTACTAGCAAAGTGTACATAATAAAGTGGCCAGTGAATGTATATTATTGGAGTATTATATGTTATGTCTGATCCCGCTGACTTTCATTGTATGGACCAAGACACTTCAAACATTGTTTGAATTTTTTCCCTCAGAAGACAGAAAATAATGTAGATTTTTAACTTTTGGCTGAAATATCCTTTTAAAGGTGCACAGATATGGAGTAACTTACTAGAGATTTAAGTTTTCAATACAAATGAAAAAAAAAAAAGATTTCAGAGAAGGCATTTATTACAATGGATAATAATATATTAGAAATTATTAAAGTAATTTACGCATTAACTAATTAATTGATAATTAATTAATTAATTGATTTTCCCTTATGTCCTTATAAGCACCAAAAATCCTCTGACGGATTCAATGAACAGTTTATCCCAAGCCAGTTCAGAAATGGCCTCAAAACAAGAAATGCCCTTTCCAGATGTTCATACAGCATTATGAACTCTGCCACTTTGTCATTGCCATAAGCACTGAATGTTCACAGTTCAGAGGAAAGCACTGCAATGACCCTTCATGTCACCCCAAACTCTCCTCCTCATCTGTCATCTCTCTCTTCCTGTCTTTGAGGTCTGCACAGACCTAGTCCTGCACAAGACGCCTCAGTGAGCCTATTCATGAAAACAGAGGGAGAGAAGGATCAGGGAAGTAAAGAAGAAAGGGCGAAATAGAGATAGTGAGAGAGAAATTAGAGAAAGGCAAGGCCACAGGAAGAGAGGAGAGGAGGAGTGCAGGGAGAGAACATCATTAAGGGTCGTGGAAAGGAGAGGCCGCAGAGCAAACGCTTCATGAAAGATTCTCTTATAATACATGAGGGTGTTCGTCCGTGAAGAATTTCATCAGTCCTCCTACCTCGCAGCATTTCTTAGGACTACAGCTGCGCTTCATCCATTTACTTACCACACAATAGGGCTGCACATTCAATCAATAAAGAAATGAGATTACAATTTAATCTGATACAGTTAACTAATTGATAAAAGTGTTGCATCAAAGATTTATATTTATATATTTACTTTTTTTGAGGTGCTTGAGCTTTGTAACCTATCATTGACACTTCCGTTCTGTGTATAAATGCTTGACTGCAATTCATAATGAATCGCAAGTAGGCCTACTGTAGATGTTACATTTTCAGCATTGCCACAATGGGGAGTATAGCCGATATGAGCATAAATGGCTCTTTATTTAA
The DNA here is from genome assembly GCF_963082965.1 of Carassius carassius. NCBI lineage: Eukaryota > Metazoa > Chordata > Actinopteri > Cypriniformes > Cyprinidae > Carassius > Carassius carassius. Next base: position 12,416,390 of record NC_081786.1, read on the forward strand.
GGAGGTTTTTCTCTACAGCTGCATCCAAAATCACATCCTCTCTTAAGTAGTCACCTCTTTTGAAATAGCACATACTTTGTCATTGTTAACAAGTATGCTCTATACAGAATTTATGTGTGAGGTATGAATGTAATCCGAATATTCCGTTTTTATACTATTTTCTAGGGAAGTTAATTAAATGGAAGACTGCACTTTTTATATGTTCAGCCAGGTTTTGTGCAAGGTCAAGGTCACACACAGTGAACTGAACTGAAGTAAAGGGCAGTAAGTATTGTATTTTTTAAAATAAATATTAATAATAGAAATAAAAATGATTCCCCCATACCACTAATAATAAAGTTCAGTGGTTTTCTTTGAAGTAAATTATGTTGGAATACCTTATAAATAGCATGGTAATAGCAGCCAGTAATCAGTCCAAATTAATGTATATATTAATTTACTTGGTGTTGTCACACTACCTTTTTGTAAGTGCCATTTTTAATGTTTTTCAGGCTTTTGCATTGTGGTCTAATTCTCAGGCTTGTTACATTATCAAAGAGGTTTGATGGAAAAGAGGTCCATTACAGAATAGCTTTTAAAGAAAAGGTGGAGAATCTTTAGCATCATCTAAAGCAGGGGTTTTCAAACTGTGGGTCGCGACCCACTCGTGGGTCACGGAATGGAACAAGGTGGGTCGCACAAAGTCACTTGGCTGCAGCTAATTTTGCGTTTCAATGACACACAGACACTAACACAGTTCAGTCTAGGGCTGCACGAATGTGACGAGTGGGGCGGGGCCTAGTGCCATGGGAACAGAGCTAGGCCGGTGGAGTGATTGGGAAATGAGCAACACTCACCGGTCTCAAGAACCACGGAGGAGATCGGAAAGATACAAAAGAGGAGCGATGACAGTGAAGGACGAGAGAGGACCAGGCCTGGGTTTTATTTTGTGTTTGTTTTTTATTTGTGCACGGCAGTCATCCGAGAGGGGCTGTCGCGCTGTTTTGTGTTTATTTGGTTATTAAAACTTTGTTTGATTGTCCGCCGGTTCCCACCTCTTTCTACGAAGGAGTCATCGAGGCGGTGGGCTGGAGTGAGTTCGCCCCCCCCCCCCCCCCCCCCCCCCCCGGCAACTCACTCCAGCCCACCACATCGAGCACCCTCGGCGGCAGACTCCTTCGCCCTGCTCGATGGCACTGCGGATTCACCCCAGCGGCGAAGGATCTTCGGCAGCGCGCCCCTCCTTCCTCCCTGGCTTCGGCACCAGTGTAAAACATTAAAATCTTCACAATCACAGGAAGAAGGAGGCGGGAACTGGGAACCCACTCATCACAACGATATAGCCCACCAACATTAATAATGAACTGCAATATCCTTAGTGTGATTTTCAAATTGCAATTAAGTCCGTGTGCGTTGCGTGTTTTGAAGGTCTCAGAGCAATGTCATTAAAAGGTTCAATCGGTCTTTTTTTTACCTATTTCACAATTATTTTAATCTCCAAACTGTTTTAGATAGTTCTGCTTTGCTTCTTATGCTTTTCTAAAAAAGTGTTGGATTGTGCTCCGTTCTCGCCGACACACACGGAAGGATCATGAATGCAACAAAACACAGCAGCGCAGATCACACTTCACTGGAGTGAGCCTGCTTCACGTTTTTATGGACACTACATATTTTAACGCCAGTAAACAAAAATTAAAACTTGTAAATTTGTAGTGAAATTTTCAGTTGTACTCTAAAATAAAATGGTTATTTTTCTTAAATACTTAATTTCTGTCATAAAAATTTTAAGTAAGATTAGGTTTAAAGTAATTTCACTCGTTGTTTTTTTTTTTTTTTAATATTTTGGTGGGTCGTGAAATATATTACACTTGTCTAGGTGGGTCGTGGAATGGAAAAGTTTGGGAACCACTGATCTAAAGCATTTACTTTGGTAGCTGGATACCCTTCGGTGGAGATTAAATGGAGATTGGAGTAAATACTGGAAGCTTTTAAACTAATTTAAATCCTGAAACACACCCAAATGCATGATCCCTGTATGGCAGATAACAACACTTGATGACTGTTTACAGTACTTTCAGAGTACACTAAAAAAAGTCACATGCAGAGCAACTTTCACTGTTTTCAGGTCTCTTCTGTGTATTATGTGTTTTTTTCCAAGTTTATTTTAAGATGCTGGATGTTAGGTAATGTATGACAAGTCTGTTCTTTGCCTCTCTGAATGTGGAAAAAAAATATAAAAGAACAAAATAATCAACAGTCTAACACCCTTCCCTCACACTTTGAAAATACACACACACTCACAATTCTCTATTTTAGAACTTCTTTAGTCTTCAGTGAGAGAAAATCAATTTATTCTGTACTTGTAACACTATGTTTTAAGGCAAATAGATAATGGAAAAAAAAGAACAGTCCAGTCAAGGACTCATCTGCTCTAATGTAAGAGAAGAGGCTCTTACTTTGGTCTCAGTCACCCACCTTTCTCAGCGCTCGGATTGGGTGAGACTGTATTAAGAGAGAATAAACAGTCCATCATCTGGAAAGAGGAAAAGACCTGCTCTTCGCAGCTAATCTGAATATTTAGGTGTTTGTGGACTTTCTAAATAAATATATTATTTGTATTCATGCACAGCACATTGGTCTATAATATTGGTTTATTAATACATTGAAACTGAAACATCTCAAATTATTTTCAGTGATGTTAATGTTTAGGAATAAAATATCAGGTTTCTTTGTCTTGGTAATGTTTATCGCTAGCATTTCCCATATCCTAAATAAACACAAAAAAATTACATAGGCTAATATTCTGTCCACTTTTTGCATAATTTGACAAAATTCCAATGTGCTTGGTAATGACACACTAAAAAGATTCAGCTGAATTTTCTTAACACATTACATGCCTCATTTTTATCCTAAGTATGTCATTAAGAAACATAAATCATATACAATCTATAAATATACTTTTTACATTTACAGAACTTTTAAAGAAAAGCAAAAGTAAGTGACAAGTTTACAAATCAGTATTAATGTGGCCTTTATTTTGCAAAAAAAAAAAAAACTGAATAATAATGATATATTATTTATTTTATTAAAGAAAATAAATCATACTGAAATGTTTTAAAAAATATTATAGTTTTAATACAAACCAATCTCTGAAATAAAGATTGTGATGTTGAAGAATCTCAATCTATAGTGTTTTCTCAAGCATTAAAATCTCCCATAAAAATCTGTGATGAAATGCAATTTGAATGGAAGAAAAAATCCTAGAGTTTTAAATCAGTATTACTTCGCTTATTAGTAGATTCATAATGTTCAGCTGTTAATCTGCTAAGAGCAGCTTAGTAACAATGAAAGTGACTAAGCTAGCTTTGCATGGGAAAAAAGATAAGCTCTGTTAAAAAATGTTAAAGGGCTAAGAACAGATGTTTACATTTTTCAGCTTCGCCCTCTTGAAGAAACTGGTAAGTCCTCAGACTGGAGCTCTAGTGTTGTAATTATATGACAGAAATATACAGCTTTATCAAAACTGCTCTTTCGAAGTCTCTAAAGATCTTTCGATCTTTCATACTGTTCATAATTCTTCACTTACACTTGATTTGTTCAGCAACAGTGATTCATTCAAGAGTCACTGAATCATTCTCTCAACCAATACATCCAACAACAAGATTCACAACTGTTAATTTTGCTGTGGATTTGTTTGGAGCAATTTTATTTAGCAGAGCACAACCTGAAAATATATTATCCAAAAAAGTTAACAGTTGTTTAATATATATATATATATATATATATAAAATCACACTCGTATCTGCTGTTTGGTCTGAATGTTAGCACAGCTGCCGTATATTCCTTTGCAGAATGGTATGTTGTTATCTTTTTTTTACTCTTGGGGACTGAGAGAGCTCTTACAAGCAGAGTGCTTATGATAGGCTGAGTGCTAACAGTCTTCATAAAGACTGATACTATCTGAAAGTACAGAACAGCTTTGTCAGCTCCTGCAGGAGCAGTTAGCCAAGCACAAGAGGGATTATTTTAGAGTGCAGAAACTGAAATCAATAGTAATCTAAATAGAGTAACACGCGTGTGTGTGTGTGTTTACACAAGCTAGGAAGCTTGTCGATATATTGTATCTGCACTGATCATCTTTGAACTGACCTCTATTTACTATAGGCTGACTCGTTTACCTCAGTACATGATTCTACTCGTGTTAATCAATTTGTTTCTCATGACCTCATCAAACGAGAGCTGATGTTCACAAAAATAGTATGCAGAATTGTTCTATAATGATATAATCTGGTATTAACACCTCGTCCCCTCACAGAGCTGAAGAAAAGCTTCTGTGTGCCTGTGAAAAAAGACCAGAACAGAAAAGCTAATTATCACCACTGACACTCTCACTGTTAACACTACGCCAACTAAAGCAGAGAGTGTGAGCACACAAGGCTAATATGCAAATACTGGTGTTAATTATGGAATGCTTAGTTGTGGAATGAGTTTTTTCACATGCTGGTTAATGCTTCTTATTTTAGAGAATCGCGAGACGAAATTTTCTCAGTCACATGCAGCTGATACCAGTAGTCCCCGTGCATGTTACATCCAAATTTGTTTTCATATTGTTCTTTATGGGTTTCTATGGGGGCTTTTTGACTTCAAAATCTCAAATGGGACACAAGTCAAACTGATATGTAAATATGAACTTTTGGGGCCTTGGCCAGGGAAAAGGTCTCGGATCCGTGTCTGCATTTATCTTTTGCTGTAAATATCTTTATGAATATGGATGTTGCTGCTGGTAACTCCTAACTGAACTTCAAAACTTGGAAGAGTAACATATATATGTGGTTTCACTGTCTGAGTTTTTGTTGGTTTACTTTCAGAGAGGGAGTTAAAGGTATCAGGAATTGAAAGCTCCAGTAAACATCTCAGTAAAGGCCCAGAAAGGAATAGGATTTTCGCTACATTGGCGTATTTTTTGCCATTTCTGTTTAGAAAAGATAATTGAACAAATATGAACAAATGTCAGTCGTTTCTTAATTAGTGGCATGGGGGGTATGATTTAAATAGACAGCACTATATAATAAATACTAATCAGATACTCATTCATTCAACATGGCAGAATGACTATTTAAATCACTGCTGTTGTGCCGCAAGGACTTTTATAATAAAGCGTTTCTCTTTAATGGGCATTGAAATGAAAACTGAATTGCTACATGACAGAATATGTATAGTGTTTCCATTTTTTATATGCTGTAGTCTTGTGAAGAGCCCATATTTTACAGATGATTTTTTTTTTTTTAACATAGCTTCATATTTTGATTTACATTTTCGTAGATATGGCCATAATGCATGCATTTATACTTGAGTATTGCTTTAGTTTGTGTGTTTTTTGGATTTAGACTGCAAATGTGTGTGTGTGCCAGCTTGTGTGTTTAAAGGTGTTCAGAAAGTAGATTGTAATTGGACCAAAAAGTATCTGTTTGTGATTTTATCATATCAAGGCCACAGATGAAATAGAGTACAAAATGTTTTATGAAATTACTTTGAAATTTCATAGGAGAAATCCTGAGAATACCCAATGCAGGTGGGACAAACAAAACAGATGCTTATGTGGAGTCATGCTTATTTACTGTATGAATAATTGGGTGTTTATCAAATAAACTAGGCACTTAAAAAATCTAATTAATCACACTTTTGCTGATTTTATTTAATTTGTCCACTGAAATACAGTACGTGTGAATACACTATACATTTTGTTTAAATTATCATAGTTTTAATAATTTTGTTTACAGTATAAAGCATTTGGAGATGAGAAAAGTTGTAAAAAAGTTTCCATGACAGTTATAATGTGACCTTCATAAAGCAAGGGAAAAAGTTGAATGTTACAATGGCGTTCATGGCTTTTATATACCTTTTGTATTTAATTTATAGTTTAATTTATGCATTTATTTCTACAATAATCTGGGTTGTATTTTATTGAATTTATATAAAGATATGTTCTATGTGTGTTCTGTACTAAAGGTTCACGCAGGTGTTCACCCTAGTTTGTTTCTTCATTGGAACTGATTAGGAGAAATTCAGCACTAAATCACTTGCTCAACAATGGATCCTTTGCAGTGAATGGGTGCCATGCCATCACAATAATTCTCAAGAAATCCATATGACTCCAATCCAACAAGTGATGTAAATTTAGGCAAATCTGTTCCAATTAAGAAACAAACTTGTCTACATCTTGAATAGTCTGAGGGTTGCTTCATTTTTTGGGAGAACTTTTCCTTTGTTGTTAATGAAATTAAATTGAGGTTGTTTTTTTTTGGGATGAGAGATTATCCTCACAGTATTTGTTTATGTAAAAGTTTACTCTAAGTTCTCTATTTCTTGTTTTTTTTTCTTTCCTCATTCTGTAGAGTCACAGTGCACATTGTGTGGTGAGACCGAAGGTGAGTGTTTTCCTCATCTCCAGAACTGTGTGTTGTAGTTAACACTTAACCAGATTGTGTTTGTGTGCTCTAATGGCACGGTGGGGAGTTCAGAAAGCACATGCACGCATCTGCTTTTAATGTTTAAATTCATCATGATGCCGAGCTGCTTGCGATCATTGTGTTGTGATTCCTCACTGCTTGCATCATCACAGCTGGCAGAAATGAGGCTGCGTCTCTCTCTGCTTCACCCGCTGCTTCTTCTGCTCTGCTAACATGACTGATTCACAAACACACTGAGCAGTGCCACTAATCTGCTGTCATTCTTTAGATTTCTTTCTTTTTTTATTATCTCAATGCGCTAATGTTTCATATCATTTTGTGCTTCCTTTTGGTCTGAGCTGAGGTTCCTTATTCAGACTTTGTGTTTTGCATGTTGGTTGAATGTGAATCAGTGATAACTTTGCAGTGTTCAGCTTTACTAAGAGTAAAATTACCTTCGATACAACTAATTTATTCGGCAATCGGCATGCTCCACAAGTTTATCTGCTTTTTACTGTCATCAGCAAATTTATCTGCTGAGATCAGTATGGCCCCATGATTTCTGTGTCTCTGTATTTGAATGGTGTGGTTTCGTATACTGCACATATTCAAGCTTGTGCTACTGTATGCTCATGGTGCTTTCAGCATCTACTGTCTCACTATATGAGGACATGAACACATAGGGCCCTTTCATACACCCTGCGCAATATGGCGCAAGGCATGGCGCAAGTGTTTTTGCCAGTTTCAGCCCAACGCAGTTGTTTAAATAGCAAATGCATATACGCCTACTTGTGGGCCCATGTGCGTGCTGGTCTAAAAAAGAGGTGTGTTCAGGTGCATTGTTGGTGCATTGCTATTTTCAGGAACTGAAAATAGACTGCGCCATAGACCAACTCAAACCTGGTCTAAAGGTCTGGCTCAATATTTTTTCTTTGTTATTTAAAGAGCACATTAGTAATATTTGCCTATACTGTAGTTGGTGCACAACGCACATACACTTTGATTATTTTTAAAACTAAAAAAAATGACATTCTGCCATGTACAGTAAATAGCGAACCCACCATGGATCGAGCGCAACTGGCTTTATAGGGGATGGAAGATGAGACTCTGATTGATTTATTGCACGTTATGCCATTACTTATTAAGAGAATAGGGAAAAACCGTACTTCAGGGGAGAAAAAACTATTGTCCTCATACTGTATACACAAACAGAAACTTAGTAACAACCCATCAAAATAAAAGTTAGGTGTTACTTGAAGAAGTTGTGCCTGAAATACATTACAATTGTTCATTGGCATTTACTTCTCAAAGTAATAATAATGTTACACCGTGTTTTAATTTTTACAATTAAGACTATTTTTGTGTAGCACTTCGTTTGCCAAACATGCATGTAAAATGCAGCATTCAGAAAGTAGTAAGCTAGTATTCCATTCCGAATTTAGCCATGCATACATGCATATCCAAATAATTTTATTACCTGGACATTTTTAATTAATATGTACAGCCATTTACAAGTAAATCATATGGCTTCAGCTCAGTGGATTAAGTATGGCGAGTCAGGAGGTTTAGTTACTGCGAGGAAGTGGAGGAAAAGAGTGGAGGAAAGAGGAAGATCTAAGGGCTCTGCTGCCATTGTTGCTGCAAGATATTGTGGTACAAGCATCTCATGAAAAAAACATTTTCTTTGTAGTGCAGTTGTCATTCAATTCATACATTTACGACTAACATTGCATGTCTGACCTTAAAGCCAAAAATAAGCAACTGAAGACAATACTGCACTCCACTCTTATCAGATAAAAACACGAAGCTACAGTGGATATGTGATCATGAAGACCAAACTACTGAATCATAGAAAGAATTGAATTGAATTGAACTGAATTAAAGGTCCTGAATGAAATGTTTAAGTATTTTTAAAAAATCCTTTTTTGAGGATCTATTTGCACTGAAATGGAGTAAATGAATTGGCGTCAATATGGTAATACATGGTAATTTGTGGTATTCAAATACCTACATTTTACTAAAACAATTTAATATATAGAATATTTTATATGTATATTATGTGAAAATGTTTCATTTTTCAGTTGCAAATAATGATAAAATGAAAATAATGACACATTTTTTTGTTTGTTTTATGTATCACTTACAAAATCATCATACATATATTTTGGATATTTGCCCTTGCAGCCTCTCAAGAAAGAGGAAAGGGAAAACATGATTCTCCAAAAACAGTTGGATTATTCTAATGTAAGGGAAATTATTAATGCTATTAATGCTATTAATTAGCACAGTAACAAAATCGGCAGTTTTCAGACATTAGCTTGTAAGCACAAAACAAAATATACTTCTCTTTTCAATATAAATAAGACTTTATGGAATAAATCTAAGACATAATCTAATCTAACACATAAACACACATATTCACACAGGTTTCAGAAAGAGAGGAAGTAAGGAAAGAATGAGTTTAAGAGAATGAAAATGTTTATAGCAATATGTACAAATGCTTAGTCCTAAACAACCATCAATCATTTAATTAACCCTCGCATTAAATTCCTTAAAGGGGTCATGTTGCTAAAAAGAAAATTATTTTGTGTATTTGGTGTAATGAAATGTGTTTATTTGGTTTAAGCTTTAAAAAAACACATTATCTTCCACATACTCTACATTATTGTTTCTCCTCTATGCCCCCCCACCTTCTGAAACGTGTACATTTTTACAAAGCTCATCGTTCTGAAAATCTAGGTGTGTTCTGATTGGCCAGCTATCCAGTGCGTTGTGGTTGGCTGAATGCCTCAAGCATGTGACAGAAATGTTATGCCCCTTACCATACTGTCATGCCGTGTCCCAGTCTGGCAAGAAAATACAATAAAACCCATTACAATGGTTGGCCATTGGCCAAAGATGCATATTTGTAGGCTGGTCAGGTTTTGATGTCGGACTCGGAGACATGGCTTTGTGGCAAAACTTAACTCAGAATGAGAAACTCTGAATGGAAAGAAAAGAAACTAAAGTAAAAGAATAAAAGGATGTAACGAGACTTGATGGTTTTTCTTCTAATCATGGTTAAGTAGTAGTGTGCATGCAGGCTGAAGCACACTGGAACAGTGCTCGAAGAATGCAGAGTGATGGCAAAAAGCATGGCTTAGAGCCCTAATGTAAAAAGCAAAAAAAGCTAAAAGAATTTCGAGAAAGTCTAGCTCATAATTTCTATCATGGATTTACATGTGATAGTCATGCTGTATATCTCTTTGACCATTAATCTTGGTTACTTGCCCCAAAATTGACAAACTCATTCCGGTGTTGGAATTATCAGTAAGTGTTCTTTTGTTTTAATGATGTGAACTACTCAAAGATACTAGTTGGTGGACTTGCTTCAGGGTATGAATAGATTTATATGTTGTCTTGTTATACTGGGCCTTTTTGTGGAATTTGGCTCTTTGGGTTGTTTAAACACCAATCTGATCAAATCTTAAATTGTCTGATTCACTCTGATACCCATACTAAAAACATAAAAGCAACGAGATACAGGATGACAGTTTGCCAAGCTGGAGGCCACAACCTCTTTGAATCCAAACAGTCATCAAAACCAGCACTTCATCCAAGTGGCAGCAGAGATGTTTTGGAGGCTGGTGGCATGCATACAGCCTGCGTGGGTCAGAATTAAACAGCTGGAAGAAATCTATAGCTGCAGAAACACAGAAAACACACATAGACATAGCACTGCATCTTAGTTCATTACAGTCTGATAGGATGGCAAAAAGAACAATCTGACAGTGAGAAAATATGGCTTTAGCAAGATTGTGATCTTTATGTTAGTCTCAGTTGATCTGGTTAAGGTGGTTATTTAAAAAGTACATTATTATAGCTTTGTATACAATCAAATCCAGGTGAATTTTTTTAACATGCAGTACAGTATAATGTTAAATATTTTGGGGGGTCAGTTAGATTGTTTGAATGTGTTTGCACACAGGGCTGCATTTATTTGATCAAAATACAGAAAAACTGGTAAATGTGGTGAAATATTAGTACAATTTGTAATAACTGATTTGTATTTGAATACATTTTAACTTTTAATTTAGTCCTGAGAACTTCCAGCAGCCATTACTTCAGTCTTCAGTGTCACTTTATCATTCATAAATGCTGATTTGGTGCTCAAGAAACATTTCTTAAAAGTAATAAAGAGCATTTGTGCTGCTTATAATATGTTTGTGGAAAATTCTTACATTTTTCAATGTCAGTTTGAGGAAATGTGTTAAATTATCATAATTTTACATTGAGTTCAGTGTTTTTTGTTGCAGTTTAAGAAACAGAATCAGTAAGTGGTCTTTCAGAAATCTAACCAAAATATTGTCAGATTAAACCTGAGACATTTTGTTTTCTATCCTAAAAAATGAATAGAATATATTAACGTGCTAACTTGACATTTCATTATCGAATCAGGCTGATGTTATTATGATATTGACAACCCTGAGTTTCAATTCATTGCCAGCTCAGTGTTTATTTGTTTCCTAAGGTATTGATTTGCTTCTATACAAAAGCAGGTATTGTATTGAAGCCAAAGTCTTGCTATCAATTCAACCCTAATGTGGGTCGAACTGAAGCCATTTTCTTTATGCCATTTGTTTATTCAGTTATGCAGCCTCATTATGTAGTCAAAACATTTAGTTTGATAAGAGCACTGACTTTTCCATATTTATTTAGTAATATCAATCGAAATTATACAGAGCCTCTGACTTTATTACTTTCACATTAAATCACACACCACAATCCAATTAGAACGGCAGACTTTATTTCATCCCTCAATTCTGACCACTCTCTTGTAAACAACCTTCTTGAATTTGACCTGTTGGCACTACAGTCACATTAGAAGTGCAGTGCTTTTAAATGTACATGATTACATCATGCTTTCATTAAGCTTTGCTTCCTAATGAACCACGGACAGCAGGCAGAAAGGAAATTAAACCTGCTACGTGGAATTAAATATTTAAATGAACATGTTACTATAGTCCCCGCTGTAGTTATTTAATGTTCTCTGATGGAAATTGTTTTCCTTTGTTACATGACAGTGATCAAACACAGTACGAGAGAGAAGCATCAGCCTGTGATGTCTGTATGGAAAATGTTTATTCACTTCAGTGAGCATCATGTTTGAAATCGATTCACAAGAGTCCAACTAGATTTCACAGACGCTTCTGCTTGAGTGATTTTAGAATATTGAGAGGCAAGTAGAATCATTTACTCAGAAAGAGGGCTTGTGTGGTGCTGTGGGTATATGTGTGTGTGTGTGTGTGTGTGTGTGTGAGAGAGAGAGAGAAAACTCAATTAAAGCCATAGAGTCTTATTTTTCATCTTTTTTTAAGTGTCTCCTGACTTTTCTTTTTTTGTTGTGTTGGAAGAATTCTTGCCTGCTGTGTTGCCAAGGGAGATGAGTGTCTATACTGTAAACAAGGTTTTTATCCTGACCCTGCTCCAGAGCTGGTTCACACTCTCTGTGCGTGTGAACCACAGGGCCATTTATTGAATTTATTGGCAGGAAAAGAAGTTGGCATTTAAGGCTTGACACTAACTTCAAGATATTATATATTTTTTGTCCTGTATATATAGCAAAAAAAAAAAAATAGCAAGCACAGATATTTATATTATCAAACTAATAACTGTTAAGGGTGATAAAATATTTTTAAACACAAATATATACAAATACACGTCTTTATGATTCATTGATTTAACTGATTCGTTCAGTAATGGAAAAAGGTCTTTATGAATCATTAAACATGTAAAAGCGCATTTGATATAATCATCCAGGAATTAAATATGACAGTTTTCATGAGTGAGTCACTGAATCATTGACTTAAAAGATTTGTTTAAAAATTGCTGATTCATTCAGGAATGTTATGCAGCTGATGCATGCTGCTTGCAGAGTAGTTGGGGCAATATAGGCAATATTGTGTCTGAAATGTTATAATATTAAAAATTGATGAAATCCAAGGGCTTTCTGAGCCTCCCATATAGACAGTAATGCAACTGACACATACAAGGCCCAAAAAGGTAGCAAGGACATTGTTAAAAACGTCCATGTGACATCATTGATTCAACCATAATGTTATGAAGCTTTGAGAATATTTTCTGTGTGCAAAGAAAACAAAAATAAATATCTTATTCAACAATTTCTTCTCTTCTGTGTCATAATTTGACTCACGTTCATGATAGTACCACTGGTCCTCGAGGTCCTTTGCCAATCCTACCCCATTCTCTCGACCCAATGCTTTCCTGTCTGTTTTCTACTGTCCTATCTAATAAAGGCCCATAAATATAACTTTTTTAAAAATCTTAATTTGTGTTCCGAAGATAAACTAAAATCTTACGTGTTTGGATGAGGGTGAGTAATTAATGACTTTTAATTTTTGGGTGAACTATCCCTTTAAAAAAGAGCAAGGTTTAATGCAATGGTCAGAAAAGTCTATCTAGAGCATGCTTGCATAAAAACAGTGAAAAAGCAGTGAAGTGGAATGCAAAAATGCCTTCTATTGGAATGGCCCCTTACTCTTATGATGTTAAGATTCACAAAATTAACATAGAGTGTCAAATGTCCAGTCTTTCTCAGTGGACAGTAGGACATTAGTACATTAGTATCTTGTCACAATGTGGTGAATTCCCAGTGATGAGGATCAAATCTGGCATTCTCGTTAGCCACCATGTAGACAAGTAATAAGGAGGCGGAGAGTGGTCTGGTGTCTGTCCTGTCCTCACATGATATCTGAGCAGGTCCCCCGACCGTCCCGCAGTCAATTCCTGCCCCTCAGCTATCTGTAATGGCATTACACACTAATGCACAGTCCCTCTGTGGGGAGAAACAACAACTCACATGGAATTGGGCAGCATAGATTTTAAATTTCAAAAATCCATTTACATTGATTAGATGGGAGATGGACAGGATGTCTGCCAAAGACAAACTAGAGACTAAAATCAAGATCTGGAATACGTCTGACTATAAACTTATGTGTTTGTAGGCTGAGCTTTGTCTTATGGAGCAGTTTTACAGCTTTTACAGCAAACCTCGGCTTTTACTAATCTATTTAAGAGGTTTATATTCTGTACCGGCTTTTAACTGCATAGTGCTTTGTCTGTAGTCTCTGGGAGATCTCTCAATCTCTGCACTCCTGTTGAGCTGGCTTACTGATGCATGTGGAATCAAGCAGACAATGAGCAAAAATATGAATAATGGGTGTAATTAAAAGATTTGTTAGAATGATTAACGGTAATAATAGATGTAATATAGGTAATATAGAGTACAGTATCTTATAACAAGCACCTGAAAAATACTGCTTCTATCAACAAAATGATATGTGATGGGAAGATGCGATTTTCTGTTTTGAAATGACTAGCAAACAAATGTGTAGATGCATTACTGTCACAGTTGAGTGTGCAAGGTCAGAGAGAGAGAGAGAGAGATATGTGAATATCAATTTTAATATTGTGAAATGCGCATACACAAAGTATATCATATTGTAATGTTGTAGGTTCACCTTGAGTTCATTTCCTGTGGTTTAGTCACAGTTTCCATGCATTGCACAGGAGAATGAAAATGAAAAGATAGGTATATCTCTAGAATATGGATGTGAATCCAGGAGCAGTAGAGAACATTCACAGATCATTAAACGGTCATGAAACCTCCCATTTCAGCACAGGTTAGTCCTCACCAAGGTTTTAAAAAATACTAAAACAATGGGCGTGGTGTGCAGCGGACCTGGGGAGGGGGAAGAGGGAGACAGACAGCACACAAAGCTTTGCGTTCAGAAAGTTTTATTTCGCTCCCATCGAGCTAAGCACAAATAAATGCACAGCCATTTGCACTCTGCATCGAAAACATATTACACTTACATTCAGTCATTTAGCAGACGCTTTTATTCAAAGCAACTCACAAATGAGACATATATATTATTCTGTGGCATTTATATAAGCCTTCTGACAGGTTGTGTCACAGAGCTATAAAAAAGGTTACACTCACCAAGTGAATGAATCACGTTTGTGCCGAACTCTTATTACAAAGAAAAAACAAACACTCTTCTGCAATCCATGAATGTTTCTCTGTTAATGTGTGTGATGTCATTTCTAGGTCTGATGAGTCTTTCATAGCAAATCAACACATGCTGTTGTGAATAATTAAGTGAAGCGTCTTCTCATAGGGTAAGAACACACAATCTCATGAATAATTGAATAGACACCGACGCATCATCAATGTACTATAGTCCATTGCCACGTCAAAAATCGTGACGTCAACACAATGTCGATTCTAAATCCGGAAGATGAAAATAGAGCAAAAAAGCTTAAAATTAACCAATTTTCTCCAACAGTTAAAATTAACTGATGCTAACATTGTCTTCTATGATGTACAACACAAACACCTCTGCTATAATCTTAGAATAAGTAGTCTGGGGTTTCATGACCCTTTAAAGGTGTGGAGCATGTCTTTGTAGAAGCAAAGTCACCTCTGTAAAATGTCACTGATAGTCTCTCTTGCTGTATTGTATAAGCTCTATGTAGTTCAGCTGCTCTTACACCTTTTTTGACCACATTTTTTTTTCTTTTTTTACTGCTGAACTGAACTTGTTTTATTTATTTGAATTGACAAGGCATTTGCATTTACTGTACTGTTTGTTCTTAAAGGTGCCATGTGCAAAAATTGAGCTAAAAATATTTTAAAAATTACCTACACGCATCAAAACTATGAGAAGAAATAAGGGCGATGATGTCATTTAAAAAATTTAAAGTTATAGTGCTGCAGAGATATCAACCTTAATTAGCAGTAGCATTACTAGCCCCGGCCCGACAGGTGTCGTAATACCAGTTTCGGCCATGGGAGGCGGTATGCAGGCACCATAACCACCAGCCAACCTGCAATACACGAATAACTCGCACGGCTTGTGGGCGTAATCTAACCTGATGTCAATCAAGCGGAAGGATGGTTGAAGCCCTTGGCAAGAGACCACCACCCGCTACAGGGAAACAACCGCGCTCGGAAACACAAATCAAATTCGATAAGAAAAGGAGCCGAACCAGAGTAAACATCGGCACTGCTTTCAATCACTGGAGACAACTGATGGACCTGAAAGAAATGAGGTTCGACACCGAACTTGCAACATTTCTTTTGGATTGGTAAGTTAGATGCTGTTAGTATTTCGCTAGAAGTTTGTTTTATATGTTTGTGTATTTTTTTTCGGGAAGTTATAACATAGAAATGTATCCAAGGCTGTTCTATAAACGTGCTAATGTTAGCGATGGCTAACCGTAGCTGCGTTTGATAATTAGCTAGCTATAACTTACCCATATTTTTATATCATAAGTAACCTGCTCTGTCTAGTCTGTTGGTCTCCGTGTCCTCTTTGCTTCGTGGTTTTTCTGTACGTGAGAAAATTGATGTGTGGCGTGAAAGCGTGTGAAAAGAGTCAATTGCGTGTGTCTCACGGTCAATGCTTGAGAGTTGGCAGCTCTGGTTACGCTAGCTTGGTCAACATCATCTGTCTGATGTTGACCAATGATGTTGACAGAATGCTGTCTGTCAAATTAATTTAATTCCAATAATGTGTATATACAACTCAATGTAATATGAACAAAACGAATATGAACATATTCACTGGTAAAGGTGAAGGGGAGTAGCTTGAAGATGTCATGTTTCAAAATCACTTGACATCACCCAACGTTCCTCTGGAGGCAAAACGTCCTCTTATAGCAGCGGTTCTCATTCCAGTCCTCGCGCCCCACTGCTCTGCATATTTTGCATGTTTCTCTTTGTTAACACACCTGATTCCGATAATCAGCTCGTTAGAAATGAACTCTGTGCATGAACTGTTTTTCAAATGTTCATTGCTCCCTACTCTCTGAGCAGGGGAAATCTGTTGAAGTTTACCTCACATCGAAACATTCATTCACTGATTTGTGTTGTGCAGCGTCTTTAAACATGGACAACTGTGACATCATATACCTCTGTAAATCAATACAATTTAAATTCACGTCTTGCACACTTCAATGTACTTTGATTGGAACATATAGCTACGTTCACTTCGAACTGGAATCATGGCTGAATATCCTGTGATGTCCACTTCGCAGGGCACTTATGTTCGAATAGAACAAATGTCTGAAGCTCTAAGAGAAATGTTCAAAATGTGCAGAGCAGTGGGGCGCGAGGTCTGCAACTGAGAACCGCTGTCTTATAGGCCTCGGATATGCTCTAGTGTTGTTGTGAAGGTAGGGGCGGGGCATAGAGACTATGCTGTTTCTCGTTTGTTACTCTAGAGTAGACCAATTCACTTTATTGAGGCATACTGCCCCCATCTGGTATGGAATGTGGAGTATGACTTGATTTTTTTGCCAGATATGACAGATGGCACCTTTAATAGAACTGGCTTGATAAATGTACTGCTTTGAACCATACACTTACTTGTTCACATGCTTCACGTCACATGTCTGCACTGCAGAACTTTGCTACATAGCAGCACAATGTTGTCAGGTGCCTAATATTATCAGGCTATTTTACAATTTAATACATGTACTTTTCTGTACCAGTATTCCACACAACCAAATCAACGTTTAAACCTTCAAATGCCATAATCTATTGCAAATTCTACTTAGAGGCAATAAAAAATTGCCCAAATATTAGGGAAATTTAAGCAGATATACTTAATCAAAAATATATTATTAATATATTTAGAGGGTTCATGAACTGAGAAATCAAAATTCCCTTATACTATAAAAATATTCTCTAAGTTTCAGAACTCACAACCTTCTCGTTAGTCTAAAAACAGCTTCTTTAAAAGCCAGTCAAAACAACAGGTTGTGGAATGTTCTACTTTATGACCTAATTGTTTGGCTATACACCACCTCCACAGAAGATGATCAACACCTGCTTCTACATCACTGTTTAGCCCCGCCCACTGATTCACGCATGTAGTGTAAATAACGAGAGTGGCAAATCAGGTCTACGCAGACATTTTCCAGACAAGGTCAGTAAGAACTTGTTCCTTTGTTTACTTAATTTTACTGTGGATTTGTTTAATAATAAGGCACAAATCGACACAGGATTTTCTGAAAGACTAAAACTAATTTTTATTTTTATTTTTTGCAGATGTCACTTGCAATAGTCTCAGCATCTGACAAAAACGGTAAAATCTGTCTGAAATATCAAGAATTTGATTGGCTGGCTTTACATAGTTTTCGAGCATTAGGGCATATTTACTGTATATATTGGAGCAGACTTAATTCGAATACGCCACAGATAAAGCTGGGAAAGTTAAGCTTGGTCTCAAAAGAAAGAACAAGTATAGCTTGGTCAAATACTGTAGCAAGTTGAAGTAAAAAATGAGTAATTCTGCTAGTTGTACTCATGGTGGTTGAGTTCCTAAAGCAGTCTGGTGTGCCAGTGGCATGTGCATGTAACGTCAACTGTACTTTTCTTTCACTCGCTACAAGCTATCTCTATTTCCTTGAGATCTGATTTAGATTTTTGCCCACCGGTACTCCATTACCATGGAGACTGATGATGGCTGAAGGCCACCCACATGTAGCTCATAAACCAAGGCATTGTCAGTTGTGTTGTTAGGGATGCCCTCATGAAACCTCTTCACTCTGAGACCAGAGTCTGTGCTCTTATTGAATCGTTGTATTAAATCACTGCAACCAGTGATTCTCGATGCATTTGTGCCATTTTGGTTATGTTAGAGATTTTGTTTTGGTTAATCTAGCAAATTACATTTTTATACTGTATATTATAATGCTGTGATACTGTGGTTTTGGCGAGAATTTTAATATCAATGCATCTTTAATCACTATTGATGATAACTTTCAAAAATAATCTCATTATTCAGACCTTTTTTCAGGTTTTATACAGAGAAGTACATAAATCTTGAAAGAAATAGGAAGAAAGATTTTCTTCTCATGATACATTTTTCATTGTCTAATACATCAGAGACTAGAGACGTTCTCTGATGTTCTCTATCAGTGACCTTTCCAGTTGTGCCGTCTAATGGTATTTAACCAGATTTAGGCCATACTAGCTAGACAGCTGTTTTTCCTCAGCGCTGCTCCTGTAATTGAATCTATCCAGCTCTGTACTCTGCTGAGACATATCTGTCCGACACGGTGAGATGAAGATTACAAATGCATCTCAGACATCGATCTCTCAGCCCCTCCGCTGCTCCTTGACATGCCTGCATGAGTGGATTGAGGTTTGTTTTTAAGGCCAACTGAAGGTGACGTGCTCTAAAGAGAGAATTGATGCTATCTCGGCCCTAAGAGACATGCAGCTTCAAGGATTTTCAGAAACACTCACTGCAGTAACTTTAAAGAGATTTCAGTTTTCTAGAACAAGAATAAAAACTAAATTTGGGTGGAATTATATAAGACGTGACACCAGTATAGTGTGCCTGTGCATATAAATAAAATGGAAAAAAAGTAAAATAACTATTAAAAAGGTTTTTAGATTATATTATATTATAATGCATTTGCTGTACTGTAGTTTTGAATGTGACCCCAAACTGCCTGCACAAGCACATATTTACCACCTACTCCAAATGTTTACTTTTCTCTCAAGGGTTTTCTGGTCTAATTTTCAGAGCTATAAAGATGAAGTCTTGGGACTGGATCAGGACAGTTCTGGGATCCCCAATGCAATCAGTGCTGCGGTGCCACTGTGACAAATGTCACACAGAGGCCACCATCCAAATGACGTTTGTTGTCCACAAAGAGCGAAGCCTGATGGGACATGTTTTAAGTGTCGATAACAGATTAATGCCTCTTGAGTATAGCGGTCAGTAATAAAGATCTGTTTGGCCAGTAGCACTGGTTGTAACTTGCAATAGAGAGGCAGTGATTTTTTATTTAGTCTTAACTTGATGCACTTTTTATTCTTGTCTACAGTTTATTTAATTTTATTAACCTGTTTAAAGGTGCACAGTCATTTTCCCCTCTCTTTTAAAGCTTTTTCACAAAGAAATTAAAGGAATAGTTCATCCAAAAATGAAAATTCTGTAATTAATTACGTGCCTTCATGATGTTCCATCCAAACCTGTAAGACCTTTGTTCATCACTGGAACACAAATTAAGATTTCTGAGCTTTCTTACCCTCCATAGACAGCAACACAACTACCATGTACGTACTGTACATGAGCCAGAAAGGTAGCAAGGTCATCCTTAATACAGTCCATGTGACATATAGTGGTTCAACCATAATTTTATAAAGCTACTTGAATACTTTTTGTGCACAAAGAAAACAAAAGTAACAACTTTATTCAACAGTTCTTCTCTTCCGTGATAGTCTTCGACGTGTGTTCACGAGAGTACCATGATGAATTTAAATTTTTGCAACAAATATCCTTTTAAGCCATTTGAAAATTGTTTCAAATTATGTACTCTCACATATGATTAAGACTCAGTCATACAGTCATATCAGTAATGTATTTTAGATGGAGCGGGTCACCTCTTTGAGGCTGTTATGTTGAAATCACATGACCAGTTGAATTCTATTCATTCTCGCTTTAAACTCCCTGTTATTGATTACTTTTAATGGAATAAATTTGTCATAGCCCACTGCAAGTACCATATTCTTTACTGTTTCAACATTACATGAGTCAATCTTGTTTACCAAGGAGAGAAAGGGAGGCGGAAGAATGATCCCAGTTAATTAATGTGTAAAATGACTGATGGCCATACGCAGTTTAAATGACATAAGGACGTTACCGAAACCCATAATCAGTTTATTTTTGGCAACTGTTATGTTTTTCTGTAGCTCGACAAAACCCAGTTGACAAAATAGGGGGAAAATACCTGATCAGCTTTGCTGTTACACTTGAATGGTGCTTTTGGAGTCTCCTGAACATTGTAACAAGAATGACTCTTTATGTTTGTAATTGCATGGACATGGCTGGCAAACGGTATGGTATTGTTGTCTGTCTAAACTGATTTTTAATGGTGAACAGGAACCCTGTGCTTTTCTGGAGCCCGACGGGGATCACACAGGATCCCTTTAGATATTCCGATACAGAAAGCCAATTACTCTAATAAGTCCTGGCTGCGGGACACACTTACAGTTCAGCTGATACAGGGACTCCATCAACAGTTCTGCAACAATGATTTCAGCTCCACAGGCAACTTCAGTGGCATGCTCAAAATTCAGAAGTCTTAATAACTTTTGCCTGTCTTATTTTAGTGATTGAATACTGTGGGTTTTCATAGTGCAGAATACATATACATATAGAAACAACTATATCACTGTTAAATATTACAGCACAACTGTTTTCAACATTGATGATAATGTTTCAGCATGTTAGAATGCATTCTGAAAGATCTGAAGGCTGGAATAAAATTCAGCTTTGCCATCACAGTAATAAATTAGATTTTAAATTATATTAAAATAGAAGATTGTTATTTTCAAATGTAATAATATTTTAGAATATTGCTTTTTATTGTATTTTTGATCAAATAAAATAAGTATTACATTATTGGTATTATAAGGAACTGTAGTTTGTTGTACCTTTTTGGCATCTTATTATGACAGATTGTTGAGTTATTACTTATACTGGTACTTTAAATGTAGGAGATTTTTGGAAATAGTCAGGACACGTGGAAACTGTTGGAGAGGTTTATGTGAGCGATGATGTCCAACAGTCTGCACTCACCCACACAGACAGAGTTTTATGCCCATGTTTCACTTCATCTCATCTTGGAATAAACTTTTTTTTTTCAGTTTCTCCTGAGAGACGTATAGGATATGCTTCTCAACAATTGGGTTCCCACAGAACCAGTTTCAACCAGTAATTTCTAAAGATATAGTTTTTTCAAACTGTACCAGAGACAAGGGAAAGAGAAATGTGGTAGGGGCCTATAGAATATACAGGAGGTTCTTAAAACCACACATCAATTACTATGGCTTTGTAGTTAAAGATTTAGGTACATAAATCAAAGGTTGCTGGTTCAGACCCCATAAGAGCAGATTCATGAGATGTTGTACCACCAAAGTGCCTCCAAGCAAGGCAGTTAACCCTGGGTTGCTCTAGGGAGATCTGCCCTGTATTACAAATGGACTATGTCACTTGGATAAAATGAAAAATACTTTTCATTGCTCATAAAGTTCACTGCTCTTTACCCTGACCTCGCACTGGCTTCTCTCCATCTTTTAGAGCACAATAGTCTTTTCTCTAGTTTCCCACTCACATGGTTTGAGAGCTAGAGGCTCAATAATTAGAGGCAAATTAAAATGATTCTCATTAACAAACATGTAACTAGATATTGAACATGTTAACAGCTTGTCAATATCGACCAGAATTTTAATAGTGTTATGCCTCTATTAGTATCTGCATCTGCATTTCATCTTTAGTTTAATTTACAATTCTCTTTATTGATCAGCACAAAAAAATGTTTTAAACCTTTTTGGCAGGGCTTGAAAACTGAAAAAAAAATGCAATCGGTTCACTCCGAGCAGAATCAATATTTTAATGTTTCTGTTCTGTGTTCCTCTGATATTATAACCATTCCAAAACCGGTTCGGGTGGAAGAAAAAACGGTTAATATTGCTATTTTTTAAAAACAATATTCTTTGCCTATAATTTGCCTAATAATAATAATAATTCAATAATAATAAAATATAGTGTTTTCTTTACTCAAAAAGAAAAGGAAAAAATAGAGATCTAACGCTTAGTCACAGCCAAACAGCATCATCTTCTCTAGATTTAGGCCAAATGTAAGCTACTTAAAAAAAAAAAAAAAAATCTATCAACAATTTAAAGACATCAAACTATTTTTAAGATATTTAAAAATGTTTGCTGCATTGTAAAAAATAAAACACTTGTATAAGATTGCATTTTGAGAGTGAAAAAAAAAACTTAAGTCGCAACTCACGTCGCATTTTATTAGCCTTATTACTTCCGAAATAATGAAGGCTAAAATGACTGTAGTCTGAAGCAAAATGTTTACAACCATTATTAAAAACAGTTATTAGTTTCTCTCCAAAACAAATCCTCTAAAGTTTAGGCTATAAAGACGTCAATCCAAAAACAATAGGTGAAGATGATGCCTACCTCTCTCATTCGGCACGACTCCATGTTATTTATCATATAGTGTTTGTACTTTCAATTATTATTATTTAAAATAATCTTGTTGGTTAACGATTAATAATCGGTTAAGGAGCGTCGGTTAGAAAAAAAAAAACGAAATTACCATCCCTAGTCAGTAACATCACAGTGCAAAGAATATAGAATAGCCTAATAGTAAATGTATGATAAGTAACGCTGTATGTGCGTCTGAAAGTCAGACTCCAAATTTCATTCTAAGAATAATTTTGAGGTTAATATAGCAAATGAAAACTGTTCAGCTTACTGTAAATTTGAGAAGCTCAGCTAGGCTATTTTATTTCCCCTCACTCCACAAGAAATCATTTCAATTAACAGTATTTAGAAAAGAACAAGAATTAAAAATATAAAAAGCTATAGCAATATTAACGACGAACCAAAAACTAATTTTGGCTCAACCAACGTTGGGTCTCTCATTCGACACAAAATCAAATGTTTCCGTATTTACGATGTATTTGAATGCCAAATGATTATAAAAATAGCCTTGCTATGTTTACAGTGTTTATTATAGCCTAATGTTTGTAAACATTTTGTGTCTGCATAATGTCTATTTCTGAATGAAGTAATCTTTTTTTCTCTCTAAAAAAAACTTTTTTCTATATACGCGTGGCGTATTTTAACCATGCAGCAAACCTTTTTAAATATTTTGATAATTTACTGAAAATAAATAAATGACTTTTTAAACCGTTTAACTGATTATTAATCGGTCAAAATTAGCCAATACAGTTTGCTGCATTCATGCTCACTCAGAAACCGGCGACTGTGAGCGAATCAACAGAGCTTGTACAAGCTTTTGTCATCGTTGAATCTTTCTCAGACATTTCCAAATGTCGAAATTGGGTTGTGCATCTTTCTGTGCATGATGATGTCCAATGCCCCCGGCGAGCGAAGCTTCTCAAAGTTGGGAATAATCAAAGGAGAACTGCGGTCCTCAGTTGGGCAGGAAAGGCTAAGCATGCTGGCGCTTGAATGCACCAACACCAAGAAAAAATAGGCCCTTTCTGCGCTGCATCATCAGGCCTAATTTGGTCTTAATCCGGCCTTGAAGGTGGTGCATTGCCACTGAGACTTGCCTATGATGAGTTCAAATATGAGCGGACATTTCACTCATTTGCTTCAGCGTCACATTTGCTTATGCCGTGCTACTGGAATTCATGATTGGTTGACAGCAAATTTCAAATATTAAATGGAACAATAATTTTTTTTTGTTAACCGGTTAATGGCCATATAAAATTTTTCGATTCTGTTCTTAACTATAAAATTTGATTTTGTTTGTTTCTGGTTCTGTTCCTGTTATAATTTCGTTCGTTTTAGTTCCTTGAACCAGGTCAGAGCCCTGCTTTTTGGTAATATAACAAAATTTTAAATGTGAATCCATTAATATTCCCAAAATACTCATAAGGCTTTGAAAACTTAGACCTTTTGAAGTTTAAACCTTTCTTTCTCATTATATGCAAGGTTCTCCCAACTGTTTCTCCAGTTATCTAAATGCTCAGACTTGTATTTTTAAACATTAGTAAACTCTCTCTTGGGAGAGAACAAAGAGGTATCCTTGAATGAAGTCTGTTTGTACTTTCCTGCTTACCTATATCTTTTTTTTATTTGCCTTTCTTTTTTTTACTATTTGTTGGTCCTTTTAAACAATGAAAGTGGTAAAACAAATCCGTATTTTATTATCCATTTTTTAAGACATTTCACAGGCCTCTGAAATGAACTTTAATGCTTTTAAATTTAGCGCTTGTGGTTTTATCAGTGTGTGTATGTGTGTTCCTCCTATAGTCTGACCTCTTCATTTTGCTGTCAGCGTTTTGCTGTCAGCCAGGTGATTATTAAAGACTAAGTGTGCTGAGCACAGAAAATGTCTAGCGGAAACAATGGACCAGGGCCTTCAGTGTGTGTGTGTGTGTTTATACATGTAAGGCTTTAGTTTGTGTGTGTGTGTGTGTGTGTGTCTGTCTGTGTTTTATTGTCTGATCCAAAGGCCCTTAGAGTGTTTGACCCCTGCAGGACCTGAACCGCAGACCACAGGCCTACTATGAGATAAAGTCATCTGCAGGAACACACACAGTCAATGAATAAAGCCATAAATTGTACAGTGTTTTTTCCACAGCCAATACAATCATATGCTTTTGATAAAGGAAGATGAAGTCAGGCATCATTGTCTGTATGGCCTCAAATGCTACAGTCTGATTTGTTAGAAACTATTTTCACCTCTTCTTATGGTGTCAGCATCCATCTGATTTCTGTCTGCGCTATCAGGGCTTCACAGATTCAGGGCTTTCCTTTCCTGAGGATCTATGTTTCATAAGAGAGCTGCCCTGAGCAGGTGAGAAGCCGAGGGTCTGTCTCACTGCTGTCTCTCTCTCTGCTTTCCTGTCGCTCTTGCCCTAAAAAAGGCAGGGTGGTGGGTGTTCTGGCATCAAGTAATTAGATTCACCCAGCATAAAATATGACAGGACAAATATAATTAAGTATTAATTTGTGTTAAATTAACTGTGGAGGGAGCCTTGTTTAATGTATTTGCTGGTAATTCAAGTACACCCCCAGCAACCAGTAGGAAATGTTTGTGTGGGGCTACATCCTTACTGTAGGTCCATTTCTGTATCTCAGCAGTTTTAATGAATGAGCAGCATTTAGTAATCCGATCATTCCAATATATGTATTTTACAAATATAACTTTAAAAGTTCAATTCAAAAAATCTTTCATAGGTTTTAAATACTGTATGTGTGAAATTGATTTCAAGTCATTAATTATAATGAAGAAAATTACATTTAACCCAAAACTGTATCCTGAAGGACTTTTGAAAGTGTGTAGAAAACATGAGGCCTGAAAGATTTTTAAAATGTTTTTACTCATCAAGTCAGCATTTATTTGATCAAAATATATTGTGATAACTGTAATAATGGGAAATGTTACATTTTAAAACTACTGTTCTATATGTGAAAATGTACTCTATTACTGATGGCAAAGCTACTTTTTCAGCAGCCATAACTACAGTTTCAGTGTCACATGATCCTTCCGAAATCATTTTAATATTCTGGTTTGGTGTTTAAGAAATATGTCTTATTATTTATGCTGAAAACAGTTGTGTTGCTTAATATCTTTGGAAACCATGACACACTTTTTTGAAATTCTTTGATGGAGAGAAAGTTTAAAAGAACAGCATTTATTTGAAATAAAACCCCAAAATTATAAGTTTTTACTCTCATTTCTGATGAATTTAATGCATACTTGCTGAATAAATTTATATTTTTTTTCTTCCAAAAATCTTACTTTGAACAGTAAGATAGATAGATAGATTGATACTGTCTACACACCCAACTTAAAGTCTTTTATTAAAGGCCAGTAACAAATTTTAAGGGCGAACATAATAAGACAGGAAGTGAGGTCATGGGGGTTTCCAATTGGCCTTGGTGTTAAAAATGCAAATGAGGGTGAAAATGACATCAGAGAGCCTGGTAGAGGCCAGCAGATTTTTTGTAATTAGTAAAGTCAGCAAATGACATGTAAATTTCAGAGTCAGATAGGCACACTGTCAGAAAAGATTCAGATGTGAGATGCTGCCTCATTATAGTGACTCTCAAAATCTGAGAGGATGTTCACTGAGTCTCATCAGCCTTTTCCTTTCATCTGGCCTTCATTCGAACTGATAGCTAATGATAGATGCACTGGATAAATGCGTTTCTGTATCATGTGTGGGGGCGTCTAGAGTCGTGGTCATTCAAGCATGTCAATTATCAACTGAACCACACTAGATTTATAATACAGGGTCTTCACCTTTTATCAAGCTTTTTAAGGACCCTTGATGGCTAGAAGGACCCCGTTACATTGTGTGTAATTGAGTGTTGCATTTTATGCCCGGTCTGTAATAACATGCATAATAGTACCTTATTAATGTATTTACAGATTTTGTTTTAATGCTTGCATTGCAAAGCCATTAAAATAGTCATTAGTGATATAGAGAGTCATATTTTTGTTTTGCTTAATACATTTTTATGTTGGAGGGACAATGAAATGTTTAAATTAACTTCAGTTTATTAAAATATTTTTTTTTTAGGAGTTGAGAAAACTGTTAAAGACTTTCCTTCTCTTGTAAAAAGTTATAGAAAAGTTGCCACTGAAACTGAGTAGAAGTGGATTTTGCTCTTTTCTTCAGCCCTCTTGAAAATACAGCTAAACTGCTTGTGTATAGCAAGCATTACAATGTTATGACAGCTTCCTCTGCAGGAAGCACAACATACCAGATAAAACCAGTACATTCACTTCAGAGAGTGTGTGCGACTCTGAGGTTTAATAAATGTGTGTGTGTGTGTGTTTTAATGAATTAAAGATTCATTTTAAAAAAGAAGCGTCATAAAGTTGCCCCAAAGTGCTTGGTGAATCATCAGTTCTGTGTTATGGTGGTTGTTTTTACCCTTTGGGAGCCTTTATGAAAAGGTTGCTGGATCTAGAAATCTAAAATTACACAGATAAATTCAGTTCGGTGTACTGACAGCCCTTTGCCTTTGCACAGCTTAGATGGAGCAGAGTTTATGCTCTGTGTTTGTTGAGTACTGGAGAGTCTCTTTGCATTTGTGGATTTGGTGTTCAGTTGTTTTCATTATGATTGGTTTAGGGTGTGAATTCTCTTTGTTGTGATTGGTTTAGTGTCGTTCTGAGGTTAAGGTCAATTGTGTTGTCTTGAACTTTGTGTCAGTAAGCAGGCAGTAAAACAGACAAGGCATTTAATCTAACAAGATTCCACATTACCTCCAGGTACAAATATAAACTCTATTATAGTATGTTGTGTGTGTTTCCTTTTGCCTGTTTTTGGATGTGCACCCTTGTTTGTTAGTATGTGGGTTGTTTGCTTGTATGTGCTTTGTTTGTGCATCTGAATTTAAGTATGCACATGAATCCGGCAGGCACACAAACAGAGATGATGCTGGCACGATAATCCTTTGACCTTTGACCTATTTTCTCAGCACAACTGCAGCAACAATAAAATGTGGTTGCATCTAAAACCGCATACTTGCATACTATATTGTAGGTAAAAAGCAGTATGTGACAAAAGAAGTATGTTCTAATTCATAATACTCGTAAAAGAATAGGCAAAAAGTACACAAATTACCTCTTATTTCTGGTGTGATTCTGAAGTTTTCCTACGATGGAAATTTTAGCACTTCCATGAAGCCACAGGAGAGGATCCTGCCAGTGATGCAAGGCAACTGATGCTGGTTTGTCATATGACGATGACAACATCGCAAACGCAGTATGTCAAGATTATATTCATATATTCATACTGTATAGAACATACTCTTTTTGTAGTTGTGAAGTAGTTACTTATTTATTTCGGACACAGCTTTTGTGTTTATAATAGATTAAGTTCTCAAATTAAAATGGTGTAGACCGCTGGTAGTTGCTGGAACTACGGCATATATTTTACTCCATTCATGTCTAGTCAAATAGCCATGTATTTTGATGGCATAAAACGGTTTGCAAGCAATATATACAGTAACATATTTCATTGTAGCATACTAGATGTTTTGTACTTATTTGACCATATTAATTTGGCAAATCTTCTGATTGAGAATATAGCTGTTTATCTCTTAATCTCTTTTTGGTCTTTATTAATTTGGTTATAAATGTTAGATGCATTAAAACATCTAGCAGTGCTATTAGTGCATTGATCCATATGACAACAATAACTGTTAACTGTAAAGTTTTGCTAACCATTCTAATTCTGAGAAAATAGGCAGGTCCACATCACTGTATCACGATTACAATAACAACATAGAAAAACAGTATCATTAGAATCACTTTTTTGAACAATGTTTCAATCAGAAGTCAATCAGAATCTGAAGAGCAAAAGCATTTAAAGCACCAGACTACATAACTACTGTGCAAGCTCATAACAGACATTTGTTTCCACTGGTGTGGAAGATAGTATAGTTGTATAATAGATTATATAGATAATACAGTTTGTCAGTATAGATAATATACTAGATAATATAGTTTGTCAGTGCCTGACGAAGACCGGATGATCGAAACATTGCAGTAATAAATTTTTATAGAGCAATTACATCAGTGTGTGGACAATACGTTTGTAATTTTGCTATAGATAATAATTCTTGGTGTGAACAGCCTTAAATGTTTTTCATTCCAGTCTGAAGAGTGTTGCAGCCATGATCTCAAGGGTTTTCAAGTAAAACAGGGTCTGTGGTGAATAGAAACTGATAATACTTGGACAAATTTATACGGCTGCAGAACTCTGTACTGTAATTGAATTATGTTCAATACCAATTTGAAGTAGTGGTTGTGAAAAAGAGCTTAAATGTAAAGGAGCTGTCCGTTGTCCTAAAAAAGGTCTGACACAATATAAGTTACTTTTACAGAGCTTTAATTTTTATTTTAGCAATATGCATAGTTTTCTTGCATGATTAGGATATGTTAACAAGTGAATTTTCATGTCAGTTACTATTGGGAATTAGATCTCATAGGGTTTCCTCGACTGTGGTATCGTGATTTGATTGTTTAATATTAAGATACAGTAAAGAAGCAGCTGAGATAGGGAGTCTTTGCACGTTTTTTAATTTTTTGGGTTGAAACTAATATGCAATGTGGTACAATAGGTGCTGTTCATGAAGCTGTAAAACATGACTCTTTTGGGTTCTGACTTCACTACCGCTGTGTCTTTAATACTTAATAAATTGAAAGCATTTCTGCAAAGATATAAAATTGTTTCTGTCACATGACACAGACACATTAAGTACCAGTTACTGTGGCAACTGCAAATTTTATTTGAACTGTTTTCTCTTTCCTTTTTTTTTAAAGACTTGCTGTGATTCTGTCTTTGAATGTTACATAAATGGGTTACTCCTGAAGGATTTCCTATAGCAAGCTTCTTCTGTGTTCTTTCTGCATACTTTTGTGTTCAGACACAGGCCATTTCAGGCCAGCTTCATTGTATGTACCCACCAGCTGCAGGTATAGCGTCATGATTTATGAAGCACATTTCATCTCTCAGATTCTGCTGCAGCAACATAAAGAAATGCAATGCTACCCTGCATTTTAAAAAGACACATTTAAAATGTTTTAAAATTTTTATTCAGCAACTGATGTAACCAATTAAAAAGTGTTTTAAACTCTTTTATCATCTTTCCATTCAACCTGTCTTTATGCCAAATATTTGACTTTAGACTGCTGGAATAAGCATGTTTTACTACACTGAGAAGAACCAGGCACAGATAATAGCCCTTGTCACCGCATTGCTAATTCACTCCTTTACGATAAACATTTAACAGGAACTCACTAGGCTTATCAGACTCCAGGAATCTCTGTCTCTCTCATGGTTAGGTGAGAACGATGTCCTTGCTCTGTAAAAGTGAGTTCATAAAATAAAGAGAGATTGTTAGAGAAAAGAAAGGGACTGCTGTGGCAATCACTTTTTAGGGGGGTGATTAATTGGAGGATTAATTGTCAAGCTGGAACAAAGTAGAACATTGTGGGAACATTCTGCTTAATGAAGCATGTTGAAGTGACAAAAGAGCCATATCTCCGGCTTTCGTATGTTTTTTACACACAATTCTTCTGTCTCCTATGTTATCTCGTTTTAGGCTAATTCTAAAGCAGCATTGCATGTAATCCCAGAATACATTGCTATGAGGTCCAAGATGTATACAATTAGTTATATATGCCATATATTTTTCCTTAAAAATAGACATTCTATTTGAATTTCAGCATTCATTTCAGAATATTATATTCTGAATATTATATATATGGTCTGTGTGTGTGCTGACATCTAAGGCGAGACTTATATTTTCGGATCGGTGATGGTTAGGAAGCTGCTCACTAGTTTGTCAGAGCTGATGTCATGGTGTAGTTTAGCAGTTCCATCAGGTCTCATGTCCACCTTTCTCTGGTGTTAATGTGGCAGATA
Organism: Carassius carassius; assembly: GCF_963082965.1. Classification (NCBI taxonomy): domain Eukaryota; kingdom Metazoa; phylum Chordata; class Actinopteri; order Cypriniformes; family Cyprinidae; genus Carassius; species Carassius carassius. The sequence goes on from NC_081786.1 coordinate 12,446,849, forward strand.
ATTTGTCTTCAATAGCACTGCTGTAGCGACAGAGTCAGCAAAATAAAGCTTCTACCTGCTGCCCCCTGCAGAGAGACAAGGAAAGAGGGCAAGACATGACGGCGCCTGTAGCTGATTGCACTCATGCTGTTAGTATGCAGGATGTTGCAGTGAGCCGCATTTATTCAGCAGGGAAGGTCCAGGGTATGAATACTGAAATCATGAGATGAGGTGACAGGAAGTGCTTCAGGCTGTAGAGCATCGGTGAGCAGTGCCATAACACTCACACAAATCTCTAGAGCCTCAGATGACCTCCTCTGAACACGTACTTACACCAAAGGCCCTCTCCATCCACCACAGGAAGGAGACCAATGAAATACAGACCTTATTTTCAAACAAATGAACAGTTAACCACAATAAATATTGTTTATAAATATGCAGCAGCCAATTACACTGAAATTCACGCTATTGAAAATTGTTTGGGGTCACATATGTTGTGACTCAGCAGCTGAATTGATATAGTGCAAGTTTCTCTGCTCTCTGCAGTGAATTAGGGAGCGTCTGCTTCTCTCAAGGTGATATTCTTGTGGCTGATTTAGTCCACTGGGTTTAGAAAAGCACTGTTGACTTTAGAAACGCTCTGTTGTCTGTTTTAAAAGCAAAGTGTAAAAGATAAAGCTTTTAATTTCAGTCTGCAATCTGGGCTTCTCCTCTGTTGTTGTCTCCAGATATTTTGCTGCACTTGTGTTGGATTTTGATGGAGAAATAAGCAACAACAGGCTGCTGTAAGACTATTACATCTCCAATGAGAACAGAACCATTCTGGCCCTGTCAGTTTCACCTGTCCCCTTAGATTCAGAAATGTAACATTGTGGTTTATTGCAGAGCCTTCTGGGGGTTAAGGAAACAATTGCATCTCTTCGATTTTCTGATGAACAACCCTGATTTCTTGAAAGATCCTTGCTTTTAACCTTTGAAAGAACGCAATCAACTGCTTGTATTGGCCCGTGTTTACAGACGTAATCCAAATTGGACCGTTTGTTCTGAATGTGCTTTAATGTGATTCTCTGTGTTGTTCAGTCTCTCACAAAGTTTAATTTTAATGAAGTGCCTCTTTGTGATTCGCTATCACTCTAGAATATTCTTCCGCATGCTCAGAATAAACAAACTTGACATTCTCCTTCAGGTCCTCTTCAATCAAGATGGACTTGGGCATCATTATGGTGTGTGCTGACCTGAGCTAAAGATCTCCTTATGGGTCAGTACTCTGTTTGTGCTCTAATTTAACACAAGGGAGGGTTTTGAATTGGTTGCTTTCCAAATTCACACAAAGATGTTTTTGCGTTTGTCTTCAGTCCAGCTCTTTGCTGCCAGTGTAAATCAGATAAATGTGTTTTCCTCTTTTCTGGGCCCTGTGTGTTTTTTTTTTTTTTTTTTTTTTTTTTTTTATAAAGAAGTCAATTGTGCTCAATGCTGCATTTAGTTGATCAAAAATACAGTGAAACAGTCATACTGTGAAATGTTATTACAATTTAAAATCAATATAAAAATCAATTTAAATATAATTTAAATATGTACTATATTTTAAAATGTTATTTATTCTTGTGATGGCAAAGCTGAATTTTCAGCAGCCAGTGTCACATGATCCTTCAGAAATCATTCTAATGTGCTGAATTGGTGCTTACTGACTCCAAACCTTTGACCACAGATGCAAGTGTACACTCAGTAATTTGTAATTTGGCAGCTGTCTTATATACTGACAGCTTGCAACTACATACCAATGTTTACAGCTGCCATTGTAGCAATTCTCTGTTTATAATCAACTCAAATATGATTTATTTATTTGGTATGTAAAAATGTCTCATAACAGAGTAATACTGGCCATAACACATATCACATGATGCAACATATCGCGATTATTTGCATCCAAATATATATATATATATATATATATATATATATATATATATATATATATATATATATATATACACACACATATATTACAACTTCATCTTAGATGAAATAGTAGTTTAAATACACTACAAATGCATACTTTCTCAAAATATGAATATTTGCCAAATTATGTGCTTTCACTTGGATGTGAAATACAACTTTAAAATTGTTAATAATACCTTAGAGTTACCAAGACCTCACTTTTGACACGGAAAAACTCATTAAAACTAACATGTTCTGTGCATTTTTTTCTCTCACCGGCAATTGAAAAATGACCTTTATTTTAATATGCATTACCCTGTACTTTCACCACATGAAAATTCCCATTAATCACCTGTGTGAAATGACATATGATCCAGCAGCATGAAATAGTTATGTCAGAAAGGGCAAACGGCTGGATGTGAAAAACAGCATCTCCGAGCCCTAGCTGTGATGAAGTTAGCGACAGGCTGCACATATGTGGCTGTGATGAAAGATCACAGTGAATATGGTTTTAATCTCTGAGCAGTTTCTCTCAAGGACAACTCCTGAAGCACCTCGAAGTGCTCCCTCTCTTTCCGGAGCCGGCTTTGACGGATGGCCCAGCGGTTCCGAAATGATAGGCTATTATTTTACTTTGCATTGGATAAATGGCAAGGCTTGCAACTCTGTCCTCATAAGGCCTGGCAGGACCAGATGGGGAAGATCGGCAGAGGGCTTTAGGACATGCTTTTGTCCGGACAACATGATTTTATTCCATTCATGAATTGAAGTGTCGTGTTTTCCATAAGGCTGCCACATGATTGCTTGAATTCACGAAAACGCCAGCGATTTTGTAATCAGTTTGAATCCTACCAGACTGTTTTGCAAACATCCCTATTAGCAATTCCTACATGCCCATGGGGAAAATGTCCCAAAATATAGTTTGCAGAAAGAATGAACAAGGCCTAAAATGATGCTGAATGCCAAAGTAAAAGCAATCAATCTCACTAATCCTCTCCTTTCTCTTTTCCTCTCTTTGTCTTTCATAGATCAGCTAGATTCATGGTCTCCACCGCTGTACTTCGATGAAGACAGCTACCCCTCCCCTCCCAGGAATATGAAAGGTTTATCAAGCGGTCGTCCTCAGCTCACCTTCACATCAGGACACACCTGTGGGTTGCCAGACTGCGATCAGTCCCTTGACCCCTTGCAGCATGTCGGCCCCGATTCCCGCTCTTCCTATCTGCTTAGTCCGACTGAGAGCTGCCCTCTGGATCCACACCGCTGCTCACCCCGAAGCTCCATCCACTCAGAGTGCATGGTGATGCCCGTTTCTATGGCATCTGACCACGTTTCCAGCAGCACCTTTCCCAGAATGCACTACAGTTCACACCACGACGGCTCGAGAGACGACAGCTCCACTTCTCATGGTGGCGGCGGCAGTGGAGGGGTCAGTGTTGGCGGTGGGGGTGGCGGGTCTGGGAAGATGAATCGTATTCCTGCGAACCTATTGGACCAGTTCGAGAAGCAGTTGCCAATTCACAGAGATGGTTTTCACACACTGCAGTACCAGCGCACATCTGCAACCACCACAAGCAGCGAGCAGCGCAATGAGAGTCCCGGGCGCATCCGCCACCTGGTGCACTCCGTCCAGAAGCTCTTCACCAAGTCCCACTCGCTGGAGGGGTCATCCAAGATGAACGGCACCAAGGGAGACTCACGCTCAGACAGCGGACACCACCACCACCACCATCACGGACATCACCATGGGAACCACAAACACAGCAAACGGAGTAAGAGCAAGGAACGCAAGTCAGACTCCAAGCAACGCTCAGGGATAGCAGGCTGGTGGAGTTCTGACGACAACCTGGACAGCGACAGCACCTACCGGACTCCCAGCATCATGAGTCGCCACCACGGAGATCATATCACTCACTGTTACCCTGACACAGGCCATGGGCACTTTGGCGACCTTTCGCTCAAGACCTCCAAGAGCAACAACGATGTGAAATGTTCGGCGTGCGAGAGCATCGCTATGGCCCCAGAGGGCAAATTTATGAAGCGCAGCTCGTGGTCAACACTGACGGTCAGCCAAGCTAAAGAAGCCTACCGCAAATCTTCCCTCAACCTGGAGAAACCAACCATGCCTCAAGATCTGAAGTCCTCCATGAGGCCTTGTAATTATTTGCAGGTGAGATATCATTCATGAAGACCTTGATTGCTGGTGATGCTGTGCTGTAAGATAGTGGTTCTCAACCATTGGGCCTCAGCAGAATTCCATAGGGATGTCAAGATGACTTAAAATAAACTAAAATGCAACTTTGTACAACTGAAAATATACCAAATATATACAGTATTCTAATTATAAATTCCTTTCTAGACATGGTAGAGACATGCTAATTAAAATCGCTATGGCCTTAAAAATACAGCATTTTTATACTTTTTTAAATATACAGTACATTTTTGTATTTTAGCCGAAAATATTCATATGGTAGTAAATTCATATTGTTGTTTTGAATATTCTTATCCTTAATCCGTATCCATAAAATCAGAATATCTTTGTGGACAATGTGAGGCCTTGCAGTCAAAAAAAGTTGAGAACTACTGCTGTAAGAAGAGATTTTTGGATGTCTGTGTTCGTGAGAGGAGTAAATATGAAGTCGTGCTATTCATTTTCAAAATAAACCTCTGTGTGGCTGCTTTCTGATCCAAGGCTTATTGGTGCCTGTAGATTGTTGTTTAGGATTCAGAGGGTTCCCAAAAGAGTCAAAAGTAATAGTCCACTGGAAGGATTGTTACAAAGGTGGGAATATGTTGTTTACGCTAGTGGAGAATATAGCCCGATTGAAATGTGTGTGTGTGTGTGTGTGAGAGAGAGAGTGCGAGTGTGTGTGTGTGTGTGTGTGTGTGTGTGTGTGTTGTTGTGAGATGCTAATGTGCTAAATTAAGAGGCAGATTTATTGGTCCTGTCACTCCGACTAGACCAGTTAGTTCCTGTTTTTTATGTACAGAATTATTGCAAACAATGAGTCATATTGATTAGCATTGATCTTTCTGTGCTAACGTGTGATTTTCCAAATGTATTGCATTTCGTCGGAATGCATTATTCATGGTGCTGTCAGACCACTGAAAATAGCTACTTGCTGTTTTCTAGTCTATTTTTACAATTAGGCCTCTTTATCCTATACAATATATGGATGCTGAATTGTCACAGGTATGCATTGTAGCAAACTGCAATCAGTTTCCAAAATTGCTGAAATGAATCACATATCTGTCACAAAGTACAGCTACTATGCAAATTAAAGAAGACAGTGATATTGATTTAGTTAATTTAATGTAAATTTAGAATTTGATTGCTGTTTCAGCCACTCTTTATATTAAGATAATGCTATATTCTTATTCTAATTCGAAGCTGTTTGATCAACATAGTCTTATTGGCTAGTTAAGGAGCCAGGTGTAGAGAGCAACATCTCAAAATAGGCTAGCATCCAAAAGACAACGTATGCTGGTCTGTCAGAACTAGTTAGTATTGCAGATATCTGACTCAAGCAGTTAGATCAGCAGGTACAATGAAAAAAAAAAAACACCCTCAGTAAACATCTGCTGACACAGCAGCCTCCACCAGTCCTGGACTTATGCAATAGCACAGCAGAAGCAGCGAGGCTGATGGCCCCATTGAGATAATTAATGAATGGATGGATCCGAGTGTTTCCTCAGGGAAAGAAAGAATCCAGAGAGAAAGAGAATCTAAATCAATATTAAGTTTTACATTTTAGAGGCTTGTGGAGACCTCATGCGGGTACCACTCAGTCAACTTAGACAATACTGAGCTATACCCTATGTATATTTTGTCAATGGCAATGATAGGAGATGAATATGCCTGAGTTATCCTTAAGTAAATATGCTACTGTTAAGCTGATACTGTCAGTGGTCAGTGAGGTTAATATTGTGTAAAAGGTACAGAAGGTGTCACTGGGGTAGTACCTGGACATCCTGAAGTCCATATGCCTCCTCTAGATTTAATTTATCTTTATAACAACATTGTGGGAAAGCTTGCTATAGGGTTGTGTCTTTGCCCACTAAGAATTGTACCTTTACAGGTCACACAAGATGCAAAATCCTCTTTTAACTTACAAAACAAACACATTTTTCTTTCAACTAAAGTGCAAAACTACTTTCAGCATCCATTTTTTGAAAAGGCCAGTGGGTTTTTTTTTGGTCCGTAATAACTGCTAATTCTAATTTCAGCTCAAATGGATCTTTGACAAATATGTAGACTTTTACTGAGGGATGAAAGCAGCCTCTTTCCGTCTGTCTTTCTTAGCACAGCAATTAGCTTAGTATTTCAAATATGTCCAAATGGATAAAACATCAGCCTGCAGAAAAGGACAGAAACCGTCCAGCAGTCAATGACTGTGATGCATCTCTGGGTCAGGCATTTAATAGGTTCTCTCGACCCCAACAAAAATAGTCTGTGCCGTCTATCACGCTGGTGCTATTTTTGGCTGCTGTTATCAATGCAGCCCGCAGTGACGCAAACTCTCTGGGAGGGACGTGCGCCCCTTCACTCTGATGGTCCGGTGTCCTGAGCACCGCATGCTGTGTGATAGCAATAAAACAGCTATTTTTAGTGTGTGTTCATCATGGCGGTCACCGTGGTGAATAGATTGAATCATTAGCTGAGATTGTGATTTGGATCAAAATCAATGCTAAATGGTTTATGAGATGACTTTTGGCAAGGGTTTCCTCCACATTTCAACACTTCTTACATAAATCATTGATCATGTTATGAGGAGCACAGTGGCTCACATCATTGTGGGCAGAAGCCTCAGTGCTGTGATGGATAGCAAAAGAGTTCAAACTGGCTCCTAAAATTTTTAAGTGGTTTCAAGTGGATTTTAAATGCTACTTCCTTCTTTACTATTTATGTTTATATAAAATATCTTTGAGAATTAAGTTGCTTGATTTTTGTTGGTTGAAAAAGTTTTTCTGCAGATCACTTGCTTTAAACTGGAAGATCTGCTCCATCTCTTTCGAGCTTAATCAGATCATTTTTTCCTATTAGGTGTTTATATTACGACTTTTCATTTCTTATGAGCTATCTTTCGGATTATGGATGCTGTATTGAAATGCATGTAAACGTAGCAACTTATTTCACTGCCTGATGTAACTACTGTATTTTAAACATTTCGGCATGACTTTATGATGATATCAATCACAAGGAGGTGTCCTATAGCTCAAGGCCAATCCTGATTAAAGTGTAATGGCCCATTCACACATACTGCAAAAAAGAAAATCATTTTCTTCATCAGTATTTCATCATCTTGTGTTCTGGTAAAGTGCAAATATTCTTAAAACTCAAATGGCAAATTGTCTTGTTTTAAGCGGGAAAATGGCTTTTCTTGTCTTTTTCTTGTTTAAAAAACTCATGTGTTTAGTTGGAAGGCTTAGTAAAATGCTTATAAAAAAGGAAGAACATTGGGTTTAGTAAAATATGGATATTTCAAGATGCAAACAGTTTTGGGGTTAGTAATTGTTGTCTTTTTTTTCTTTGTTTCTTTTTTTCTTTTTTGCACATCAGTAGACATGTGCCGGTATTTGGTAATGCGATATATCATGGTAATGAATATGCACAATATTGTTATTGTGGGCACTTCTAAATACCATGAATAATTATACATTACAAATTATTCAGAATTTGTAATGCATTTTAAGAATACTTTTACCATCAACTGGTCAAAATACACAACACCGCTGTATGCTGCTTGAAAGAGTGTGCACTCTAATGTAAACAGGCACATATGAGTACATGTGAGAGACGTGCTGAATTAAAGCACATTCTCTCTCTGACAGCAGATGGCGCTAAACTGCAGAAAATGCAGCATTACCCTAGAAACCCCATAAATAAAGCAGCTGTACTACTTTAATTTATTTCAAACGTATTTAAATAATTTAAATAGCCATTCAGATTTGTGTATTCGCTATGGTGTTCATCACAAGTACTTAAATATTTAGACTTAATAGGCTATTCATTTTTAAACATTTTTTTTAGAATTGTAATCTGGACTACAACATGCCCTAGATATTGTTTGAAAGTGTTTTGATTCTTTATTGTTCATACACACATTACATTAGAGGTTCATTAGTTAACATTAGTTACATTAATTCATTACTTAACATAAACTGCCAATTAAATATTCTTCTGATCATTCTTAATCTTAGGTATTCCAATATTTAATAACACATTGTTAAAATCAAAAGTTGCAACTGTGTTATTTAATGAACTAACATGAACTAAGACTTGTATTTTTTTAAATAAAGATTAATAACTTCTGTAGCAAATGTTGTTATTTCTCATGGTAAATGTTAATGGTTAATTAATGAGGTCTTATTGTAAAGTGATACCGATTGGTCTTTATAGTTCTTTTGCACTTTAATCTGTGTAAAACATTTAACTTTATATATTTTTCTGTATTGATTTATTGTATTTAAATATTCAGTTATTTTTGTTATAAGAAAAAAGTTATTAAACCTGTTATACTGTATTATGGCCACTTTTTAAACTAAATTTGAATATCGTTATAGTTCCGTATACGTTTATAAAATCATTAGTCGCAACATGAAAATTTGATACCGGCATATCCCTACACAGCAGGGATGAATCAAATTGATCAAAAGTGACAGTAAAGACTTCTTTTTCAAATAAATGTTGTTCTTTTCATCAGAGATTCTATTCATGTATTTGTCAGAGATTCCTGAAAATTGTATGGTTTCCTTAAAAAGTTTTAAACAGCACAACTGTTTTCAACATTGATAACAATAATATATTACCTGAACAATGAAGCCTGAAGTAATGGCTGCTAAAAATTCTGCTTTGCCATCAGAAGAATAAATAACATTTTCAGATTTACTGAAATAGTGTTTCCACTGCCGAATCCCTTAACATTGCTGTCGGGTTGTGTTACTGGCAAACTGTTGAAAATCTACTCACAAATTAGATGTATTGCTTGTAAAAAATAAGATGTCATTCCTACTAAAAATGTGCATTATGAATGATAATTGTTTGTATATAAATCGCAGCAGTGCATAATACATCATATCATGAAGAAGATGAATGCTCCTAAGTCCTAACTAACCTGGGATGATGACAATTGGCTTTATGAGGAATGTTGCATGAACAAACAACACAAACAAAAATGTACATGTATGTATGTATATATGTATGTATTTTAATGTATGTTGATGAGCTCACCAAGCAAATTCCAAACCACTAGGGTGTTTGGAAATAAATAAATCAATAAACAAACAGGAAAACTTTCCATGCTTATGCAACATTGGTCAGGCTCATCTTTGGTAGCTCCTTTGAAGGCATCTTGAGCAAAACAGCTGTATATTTAATGAAGCACAAAAAACCTGAATATGTTTTTCATGCCTAATGTTTGATAATACTCCTGCATGTGGGCAGATACATAATCATGTAAAGAAGTGAATTTGCTCAAAATATTACCTCTTCACTGTATTTCCTAAACTCAACTACAAGAGGAGACAGATGATGTGTACTCTGTATCTTCAGTCCCATCGGTAGTCGCCACATCACATCCAATTTACATAAAACTGAACTTCTCTCAACAGCATGTGAATGTCCTTAAGAGCAGCACTGAAAGTCAGGAATGAAGTTTTCAAACATTATGACTTTGACATTTCAATAGATGTTGGCAAATATTGCTGGAATTAGTCCACTGCACTGTGAACATCAGAAATATTCACTCCCTGAATGATAAAGGATCATGTGAGTTTTAAATGAACAGACCTCTCCAGCTGAGCCCTGCATTGTCTAACCTCAAACTTTCACACTCTTGCACTGAGTTTATCCTTCTCTTTATGATTCCACCTTGCTCTTTCTCTCTGTATTCTTCACCTGCATCTAAAGGCTACTAGAAGAGAAGATTGCATTTTAATAGATTTTCTGATAGGTCAGTGAAGGTGAATCTAATAACCAATTAATATGACTGTTAACAAGCCAGCAGGAGCCAAACAGCAACTCCTTCCACACACTCTCACTCTCTCTCTCTCTCTCTCTCTCTCTCTCTCTCTCTCTCTCTCTCTCTCTCTCTCTCACACACACACACACACACACACACACACACACACATATGGACACAAAGAGACCCTGTCTTGACAACAACTCAATAAACTGTGAGAGTCACACAACTAAAGAGGTCAGACACAGCTGGATGTGTGTGCGTGTGTGTGTGTGTGTGCGCGCGTGCGTGTGTGTGTGTGTGTGTGTGTGCGTGTGTGTGTGCGTGTGTGTGTGTGTGTGTGAGAAGATGGGTAAGGAAATGCTGGTGAAAGCAGATGCTATTTGTGTTGTTGTTTGTCCCCTAAATGAGCTTGAACATGCTTAGTCTTTCAAAGGAGATAATCACAGACACTTGTTCAAAAACAAACACGTAAATTAGCTTTAATATTTCATTTGTTTAACTAGCTTATACTGAATTAGAAAAAAACAAAAAAACAATGCCATGCATCATTAACATTCAGTGCTTCTCTGAATTAGTTTTTTTCATCACTGTAATATTTTGTGTTTTGTGATTTTAAACAAACTCTGATGAGGAAAGCTTTTTTCATGCTTTGGGGTCGATTATAAATATTTTAAACATTTTTGAATGTTTCTTATGTTCACCAACACTGCATTTATTTGATTAAAACAGAAATATTCTGAAATAAACGGTTTCTATTTAAACATTTTTTTAATGCATTTTTTTTCAGTGATGGCAAAGCTGAATTGTTTAGAAGCCATTAATCCAGTCTTCATTGTCACATGGTTCTTCAGAATATGCTACTAATTTCAATAAACACTTCTTATCAGTTGCTTATAGAGATATTGAGTAATAATTTTTAAAAAAAAAAACCCTACTATTTATTCATTTAAATCCTAATGACCCTAAACTTTTACAGAAAAGTAAAAAAAAAAAATGATTATGCAATATACAATACAATTATAATGTGTAATATATTTTATAAATGTATATATATATATATATATATATATATATATATATATGCCCCTTGCAGAAACAAAATGTTGCTAATTTTAACAAAATGAGAGGGTTCATGAAATTGTCATGTTATTGTTTATTGAATACTGCCCTGAGTAAGCTATTATATATTCTCCACAAGACATTACAAAACATAATAACTGAATATATAAAAATGACTCCTTTCAAAATGTTACATATCCTTTAATCATAATCCTGTGTGTTTTTTCCTGGATGATCCTTGACTGATTTTCTGTGTTGTTTCTGTGTGATGTTTGTTCACGAGTCCCTTGTTGGTCCTGAGCAGTTCATAGGATTTGAACCTCCAGCTCCTGCACATTCTTTAGTTTTCCAGCATCTTCTGCACATTTGAACCCTTTCCATCAGTGACTGTATGATTTTGAGATCCATCTTTTCACACTGAGGACAATTGGGGGACTCAAAAATAACTATTATATAAGCTGAAAACATTTATTGATGTTTAAAGGGTCATGAAACCCCAGACTACTTATTCTTAGATTATAGCAGAGGTGTTTGTGTTGCACATCATAGAAGACAATGTTACCATCCGCTAATTTTAACTGTTGGAGAAAATTGGTTAATTTTAAGCTTTTTTGCTCCATTTTTATCTTCCGGATTTAGAATCTACATTGTGTTGACGTCACGATTTTTGACGTGGCAATGGACTATAGTACATTGATGACATGTCGGTGTCTATTCAATTATTCATGAGATTGCGTGTTTATCCTATGAGAAGACGCTTCGCTTAATTATTCACAACAGCATGTGTTGATTTGCTAAGAAAGACTCATCAGACTGTGAAATGGCATCGCACACATTAACAGAGAAACATTCATGGATTGCAGAAGAGTGTTTGTTTTTACTTTGTAATAAGAGTTTGGCACAAAAGCGATTCATTCACTTGGTGAGTGTAACCGTTTTTATAAGCTCTGTTACACAACCTGTCAGAAGGCTTATATAAACGCCACAGAATAATATATATGTCTCATTTGTGAGTCGCTTTGAATAAAAGCGTCTGCTAAATGACTGAATGTGTAATATGTTTTCGATGCAGAGTGCAAATGGCTGTGCATTTATTTGAGCTTTTAGCTCGATGGGAGCGAAATGAAACTTTCTGAACGCAAAGCTGTGTGTGCTGTCTGTCTCCCCTCTTTCTTCCCCCTCCCCCGGTCCGCTGCACACCACGCCCACTTTTTTAGCATTTTTTAAAACCGTGATGAGAACTAACCTGTGCTGAAATGGGGGGTTTCATGACCCTTTAAGGCGGCTACACAATAGAGTGGGGGCGCGCCCCTTTAGGACTGTGTAATTTTTTTCTGTTTAACAAAAGATAAATGTGTTCAGAAAAGATATCATAGTTTTAGTGACAATGACACAAATTATAAACAAAGTATGAAAAATGTCCACAGTTTTCATGTTATTCGATTCGAAGCACCCCATGGGTGGGGAAAAATGCCCCCTAGTCTGACAAAGTGATTTGCTTTAAACATTTACAGCAAAATCGGAGTACATATGGTTTTTGCTTAAAATAAAAAATTAATCTATAATTATGAATTACAAAATTATAATAGCCTATTTGAAACATTTTTATTAGCTGATATGATATCTGGCTAGCTAACTAGCTACCTGATGCTAACTTGAGGTATTTTATTAATATAATATCTAAATATTTTAGAACTAATTAATAATAACTAAGAACTAACTAATTAGAATATATTTGATGGGAAAACAAAGGATTTGATGAACAGACTAACTACAGTAATTGCTCATTTCCCCCTGGGGGCGTTTTACACCACCTTTCTGAAAGTTTTATAATATAAAAAAACATGTACTCACTATCTAAAAGTCCTGCTTTTCTCATATCATATAATTGTGATGTTCTACAAAACAACAACCTTAAAAAACTTTTTTTCTTTACTGCTGAAAATGAGATCATTTACTGTGAAATCCGTTTTCTCGAAGTGTAAGCTTCTTGGTGAAAACTTCAACATCACCCCTGTCAACGTAATTCATAGTTACAATAAAAAAAAATATTTTGATTTTATCTATATATATATATATATATATATATATATATATACACAGTATATAATGAATTAAGGAAGTGAACATTTTAAATTGGGCATTCTGATTGAATGAGCTACATTGTTTGTCACAAAATACCTGATATACATACACCTGTGGCTGTGCATCATACCACTGGGGCACAGCCAGCTTTATATTTTCATATGAATTTCATATCTCTTTGTTACTCTCATTGTGTAAAAATAATGTCTAGACTACTTTTGTATAAAGTGTATAGCGAAATCTTCATCAGTTAATAAGTTTCTACTGTCACACATTATATAGTCATACGGGCCATCCATACTGGGAACTCGAATTTTAGTGATTTATCAAGAGTTTTACACCACAGATTGTGCCTGTCCTCTGGCGTTTTTGGTTAATTAAATGTCTAAAAATATCAAACTCCTCAAGACTTAATTAACCTAAAGACTTCTATTGATTATGTGTGTGTGTGTGTGTGTGTGTGTGTGTGTGCATGTGTGCGTGTGTGTACAAGGGTGTCTGTGACATTTACTCATTTTCATTGACTCCTGGATCAGAATCATTCTTCTTGCAGAATGCTAAAGAGCTACAAGGCTGCTGAAACGTGCCCCTTGTCACCTGGTCAGAGGCTATCTGATAAACAAAAGGTTTTGGTAGAAGAACACAGAGTTAATCGAGCTGTTTATATTAAATGTCACGCGCTGTGGTCAGTGTTGGGGTAACGCGTTACTGTAATTAAATTACTTATCCACTGAAAAAGTAAAGTAAGGGATTACTGCTTATTTTTTAGGTAATTTAAGCAATAATCTTCACCTCCAGCAAATCAGAATTGATTAAGCTGAACCAGGTTTTCACAAATTTAGTTTAGATTTTTAGAGAGTTTCTTTTTTATGTTTTTGAGAGGGGGAAAAAAGACTCTTATGCTCACCAAGGCAACATTTATTTTGAAATAAGGCTCCATCATATTTTAAAATATTTTTCATAAATGTTATAATACATTACATTTATTTATGTGATAGCAAAGCAGAATTTTCAGCAGCTATTAATCCAGTTTTCAGTGTCACATGATCTTTTCAACGATCATTCTGATTTGCTGATTTGGCGCTCAAGAACATTTCTTATTGTCATCAGTGCTGAAAACTGTTGTGCTCCTTAATATTTTTGTGGCTCTGTGACACATCTTTTGGATTCTTTGATGAATAGAAGGTTCAATAGATCACTTTTAGGCTGATTTTGGTTTCATTTGGAAATCTTGAAAGCATCGGTCCCCCTTCACTGTAATCACATGTAAAAGAGCGACCAGCGCAGTTCTTCAAAATCCTCCTTTTGTGTTCCACAGAAGAAGGAATGTCACAGTTCTGTTGTAATGAATTCATCTCTTGGCCTATAAAACTGTTGAGATGTGTTGCTCTGAGAGGATGTTTTCAGAGTACTGATGTAAAGTAGTGTTCTGAAGGTTATGAGGATGAGGACGGTTGCTAGGTGACAAAATTGGTCTCTGTAAGTGTGAATAGAGAACGTGTCATAAATGTCAGTGCCTTTTTTCTGTCATGTGATCCGTCACTGAGGTATCAGATCTGAGTGAAACGTTGTTCATTCACAAGAAGAGAGACATTAAGCATACAAGATCATGACAACAACAGTAATATTACTCAGTCACTGCCCACAAGTAAAGATAGTCTGTGATAAGTGTTTTCTGTGAAGATGTTCTTGGGGAAAGTGTCAAGAAGTAAATGTCAGCTGGGATAGGTGATGGATAACAGTCGTGACAATGTCACCGTGTCAGCGGTGTTGGCAATGAATTGTGTTGAGGAGTCTGTTTTAATGAGCATCCAGCCATTTCCTGCATACGCTGTTCTTATTTTCTTGGTCTTGCTGACTGCTTAGTAAACAGACATACCTACTAAGGAAGTTTTTTAACTCTTCACTTAAAGAAAAGCTTTCTTTTTAACTTAGTCAGATCCTAAACCTACTCTTCTAGCACTTTCCATGAAATCGGTACAAAATAAGGCCTGTAACTTATTATCAGTTTTTTTTTTTGACCTTCAGAGGATGCTGATTGTCAAACATCGTATTTTTCACTTATTTTATGTAAGTTTCAAGAAGAATTTTCTATTCTTACACACCTGTTGTGGGATCTCCAACTGCATTTTAAAAGTAGACCATTAAAGTTTTGAATGGTGTCTTAATCTTAACAGTACGACCAAAAATTACAAAGTAAATAAAATTTTTTTTTGGTGTTATCAGGAAAAAATGCCACTGAACACGCCCAAGTGTTCGCCAACCTCTACAGGTACTGTAATAAACATTACATTCATAAATAAATAATAGCCCACATGAGTAAATGGCTTACAATTTATCTTCTAGTGGCCACTAGGAACAAATTATGTTTTATGTTAATTGATATAATATATTTACTAAATTAAAATACATATATGTTGGCTTGATGTTTTTTTTGTTTTGATAACAGGGTTGAATGATTAAACTTGACAAATGTAGTAAACACTTCTGTTTGTGTAAAAGATATGAACATGGAATGTGGTTGTTTATGTGCGGTATAACAGTTTGTCTATAATAGTTGTGTGCTATTGCATTTTATTATGTATACTCTTTCATAATCATGAAAACTGCAAACACAAAAAGCTGTCATACATTACATTACAGTTGGTGAGGACATCAGCATCCTAACAATTAGCAGGGAGTTTGATTGACAGGCCATGTGACCAATCATAACACCAAATCTGGCATTCATGTCTGACAAAGAAACCCGACAGGAGAGTAGATTAACGTCAGTGTACTTGAACTTGAAAAATTGTGTTTATTGATATCTTTCCTCAGGTGAAACAAGAAACTTTCTCATGTTAACATAAAGTTTAGCAGCAGTAACGAAGGAGAGTGGGTCTTTGCGAAGAGTCAGTTCTGTTATTCTTATCCCTCTTTTCAGCATATTTTGTGACAGTATATATAAACGCATGTGTGGAAGGTGTGTCTGTGCTTTAATATATACCCATTATATGAAATCACAATTTATGTACATACAGGTCCCCCAGGATGAATGGGGAGGGAGAGATGAGGAGATCCCATGCAGAAGGATGCGGAGCAGCAGTTACGTTAAAGCCATGGGTGACCAGGACAGCGGAGACTCCGACGGCAGCCCTAAAAACTCCCCACAGAAAAGTGTGCGACCTGACGCTCTCGTCAAATCCGTGCTGCAAAGACAACTTTCAGACCAGAGGTAGGATTTTTAATTAGCCAGTGACTGTCATTAGAAGCCGCATCTAATCAGAGGTTGGCGTGATTAATGCACCAAATCAAAAAGTAGAAAACAGGCATGCAATCATTAACCGGTTATTTATCCACAATCACAGAGGCCCAATTTCTGTGACTTTTTGTTGAATATGCAAATTGATTTTTGATCTCGTTACAAGTCATCATGAAACATCTGCAGTCACAACACAGATTGTGCATTATAGACTCTCTGGCTATGAAAATGGGACTCCCTGGTTTACCGTTTGAAACTGCTGTTTAGCAGTACCGGTAAATTTGAGTGAAAAATTGAAGCAATTAAGATGACAAACACACATACTGTATAATCTTACAGACGAGCTGCTAAAAGTGATTGAATGAACACTGACTCCTGCCATAACTGAACTTGCTGCATCTGTATCTTCATATCAAAAAGCAATGCTGTTTGTTATAGAAAGTGAATGTGAGTCAGGCATCTATGACTAAGGCAAGAGCCTTCTACAGTCTGCTGTCATGCATTGAATATTGAATGCATAATGCTAAATATGCCACATAAAAAGGCTTAACATTTAGTAATACCCGCAACAAAGAAGTTGGGTTCATTTTGTTTCACTTTTAAAGATGAAACTTTTGTAAATTTTATATTGTTCCATCTTGAGGCAGCATTGAATTTTGGGATATTCTTGTTACACTGCACCCGCTCTCTCGCACAATACCACCTGGTGCCTTTGTTCTCTCCCAGACGTGAGGATTATTTTCTGCTCTGTATTACAGGGGCTGTACACCATTATGCAAAGCTCTGAAACATGATGTTATAAATTTGGCAAGACTGCCTCTCTCAAAGTACATCTAATGAAAGAGAGTGTAGCACATCAAATGAGCTCTTCCCCTGAGTAGGTGCATGGACCAGTGCATTCACTGCTTATTATGAAAAAGTATATTTATAGAGTATTAAGATTGTAAGGCGGCAGGGATTCCACAAGAAGATGCGTCCCATTATGTCTAGCCACAGTCTAAGTTAGCTTAGCATTCAGGTAAAAATTTGCCTTGGTTGCTTTTGAGAAATTCATAGGGCCTTCAAAGAAATAATTTTCCCCAAAATCACCCTCAGGCCATCCAAGATGTAGAAAAGTTTGTTTCTTCATTGAAATATATTTGGAAACTTTTAGCATTACATCACTTGCTCGACAATGGATCATCTGCAGTGAATGGGTCCTGTCAAAATGAGAGTCCGAACAGCTCATAAAAACATAAAATAATCTAGTAAATCATCCATTGATGATAATTTAATAAACAAATCAGTCAAGACGAACATCAAATCATTGTTTCCATCTAAAATACAAGTCCTCAATCTATAATATTGCTTTCTACAGTGAAAAAGTTGTTTAGTCTGAATCAGAATAGAAATATGCACAGATAACACCCTAACAACTGAAAACAGTCCAAAACAGTTCTATACAAATATGTCTGTGGATTTTGATGTGAGAGGACAACAGGGGATTTTTTCAGTGGAGGAAGCATTTTTATGGCGTGATTTTATAGGGTGAAAATCACTTAAATATAAAAAATAAAAATACTTTTTCTACTTAAAAAAAGTAGATCTCATTCATTATAGCAAAGCTATTTTTTTTTGTTTGTGCTGTTATTTTAAGAAAGGGTTTAACACATCATTGAATGTTTTTAGGAGTTAATTATCTAACCACATTACAAAAAGTTATTGATAAAATATGTGATTTATGTTAAAACATGCTGAAATGCATCTCTACCAAAGAAAATGTTTGTTTATATGTACAGCTTTGTCATGCACAGATGAAAGCCAGTAGGAACTACTTTTGAAAGAAAAAATAAATTGTCTCGGTTGCAGTTCTTGCTTCAATACCCTGCACCATGCAAGCTTTATTGTGATTATAGAATACAGTAAATATATTAAATTAAACAATAGCCATATAAACAGCATTTACATTTCTATTAATTTATTTCATTTATTTTTTCTATTGTTATTTTACACTTCCAAATGTCATTTTAGGGTTTCAAATACAAAGATTGATTTAATCTGGGTTTTTTTTCAGAGCTAGCATGAATCAATGTTGTCCATGTCCCAGCAGCCACTCTTGAGATGGTTCTGCACACAATCCAAACCAAATGTTGGGCCATGTTCTGACACTTTTTGTCTATCCAAATCGAGCTATTAAATCTAGAGGAAATGGGTCACCCACCGTTGCCTTCTGTTATGAAAATCAGACTTGAGAAGACAAGCTAAAGATTCAAACAGGCCATCTGATCATCTCCAAACAACATGTGCAGGATGATGTTGTAGGCCAGTAATCTGCCTAAATATGCTCTTGTGGCTCTTCCATCTTGTGTGATGAATGCTTAAACATTTATGCTTGCCCTTACTGTTTGAAGATTACTGACATGCTGAAAACACAATAGCTCTGTTGTTCTGACAAAATCTTGTGTGCTGCTTTGTGTTCCTTGTGTAGATAGATAGATAGATAGATAGATAGATAGATAGATAGATAGATAGATAGATAGATAGATAGATAGATAGATAGATAGATAGATAGATAGATAGATAGATAGATAACAATAATCAGAAATTACACTGATTTTTTAAATTCCTACAAAAAAAGGGAAATAAATCTGTAACAGTTTCCACAAAAATATTTTGAATTTTGTTAAAAAACCTTTGCCATCTTAAAATTCTGCTTTATGCAGTGGTAAAAAATGTAGTCTTACTTTTGGAACAGAGATCGATGTTACATTTTCTGCTAAGGAGATAACAGCAGTACTTTCTGAACAGTGCGGACTTGGCAGGGCAGGGGGCGTTGTGATGCAGTGACAACATATCAAAGCATGGTAAGCTTTAAGAGTGCATGCAGGCTGATCACTCAAGACAGCCTCATTTATCTCTGCATGGCCCAGGCCCACTGATGGAAATCCTCTGAGAATATACAGTAGGAAGACTGCAAGAGGGTGCTGACGACACACAGCCAGCAGCAGCTCTACAGAATGATGAGATAGGCTGACCTTCAGAGGGGCTCATCACCAATCAGGGCTATTAAAGATCATCAGTTCAGTACAGCACTGCATAGCACAGTAGTGTGGACCACCCACACATTTTAATGGCACCAGGACAGGAGTGCAAGCCACTCATAACTGCTTTAGAGTTCTTAGTGATCGCTTAGTATATTTGTAATGTGCTTAGATTTTTAACAACCTGATGAGGATATTGAGAAAAGTTAATTTAATTGCCCTCTTCTTGTTCTTTGTGTTGGAAAATTAATGTACCAAAAAGCCAAATTTTTTTCACTATTTTGAAAAGATTTCAACTTAATACATGATACAGCTCTAATGAAGCTCCCTGCAGTGATGAGCTTACACATGCTGAACATCTGCCCTCTGCAGGCTCTGAATGTATTGTAGTTACAGCATGAGGCAGAGCCTTAAATCTTCCCCGCAGCAGCAGAGAAGGATGCACACCGTGCAAACCGAGGGAGACACATCGACTGTATTGATTTTTAGAGCTCAGAGCTCAAGAATCACCAACAGCAGCATCAAATCTGTCCCTGTTTCCTGAAGAGTCTCGTCACACTCTGCAACTTCATCAGCAAACACTCCAATCATGTTTTCTTCCTAAGATCTCAGATTAGAACAAGCCTTGGTTTTTGTCTGTTGACTCTTCTGCATCTGCAATGATATAGAAACGATAGCTGAATGGTAATTCTTTGAGCTGTGCTTGGGTGGTCTGTTTCTTACTTGCCCAGCAGAATCTCACAGCAGAAAAGTCACCACAATCTACACTAAGCGTTCAGGAATGTGTTTGTGTGCACATTTCTGCAGATCTCAAGAGGCTGGTGTTGAGAGAGAGTGGGAGAAAGTGTGATTATATTCCTAGAGGGGACTAGCTGCAGTGTGAATTCTCTGGGAAAGATTATCCAACTAATCCCGAACTCCAATAGGCATGACCAGAGTTTGAAACTGTTTTACTAACTTTTTAATCAGACATTCTTTCCAACAAAGCTGCATCTGTAATTAATGCACCTGTATTAAAATATGTTGTTAAATGCATAATAATATTGAGAATATTTTTTTAATGTGTAAAGATTTTCAAATGAGTAAAATTTGTATTATGTGATATTATTATTAGCTATAATAAGTCAGTTGCAAACGTTATGTGTAACATGCTTTATTCTCTTATTTTATAGAGGATTTTATTTCTATAGAAGAAGAAGAGCTTAGAGACACTCTTTTATTTAGTTTATTTTTAGTTTCATTTGATAAGTGTGTATATTGCTCTTAAAGTTCGTAAAAATGTAATTTACAGTTTTGTGGCTTTACACATGAATTCAGATGACATCTAGTAAAAGTGGCTTCATTACAGCATCATTACAGATGTGATTTAACTCATGTGTTAACAAGTTTTTCAATCACTCTTTTGATCCTAAAAAATTATATAATTTCTGTTCACAGCTCGTACCGTTTGGACAAGTCAAGCCGGGACATGGTCAAATACCTCACCAATATCACCGCAGATTTAAGGTGAATATGATACAGACAATACACATTTAGACTTTGTTGCATGAATAGAAAGTAAAAGACATCTAATCCTCATAATCTCCTAGTCACTCCCCTTGTTAAAATATTCAGAATCTAATAGCTCTTCAAGGCTCATTTTGAAGAATGGCTTTTGTTAAACTGCATTATTATTTTTCTTTCTCTGATACTTTCCATTTTTCCTCCCTCTTTCTTTTTTGTGGAGTCCTGTGTTGTATTTCTTGGATTTATTGAATGCACAAGCACAGTGGCTCGTTAAGTAGCCTTTAATTTGAACTGTGCTTCATTTTCCCGCATTGATTGGATGCTTTAGCACAACCAATCGAAATGCCATTTTTAGGTTGCATTGATAAATCTAGAGAAAGAGTAAGAGAGTAGGGCTGTGAAGGAAATGAATACATGATTTAACAAATGTTACAGTTTTTACTTTATAACTCACAATTATGAAAAAAAAGTCAGAATTATGAGATGTAAACTAGCAATTGTGAAAAAAATAATAATTATTCAGTGGCGGAAACTGACTTCCATTTATAGATACATAGATAATATACATATATGTCTCTCTTATTACCTTTCCTTCCCTTCATTGTTGTCTTCACTGCATTTTTTACTACATAGTCAAAGCTACCATCTTCATACCTCTAGGGAAATCCATCCCAGCATCACACTAGAACCATCTCCCAACTACAGCTCGCCGAAGTTCCGCTCCAGGAACCAGAGCTACATGAGAGCGGTCAGCACCCTGAGCCAGGCCAGCTGCGTCAGCCAGGTCAGCCAGGTGAGAGTCACATCTGCCCGGCTTCACAAAGCTCAAGGTAATCCAGGGTTTTTTAGCATCACAGCGCCAAAAACCACAACACATACAGAGGATTTAAGGCCCTTTTTGCCATTTATATACAATGTGGTTTTGTTTGTCTGTTTTTAAATTGTTTTATTTATCAGCCTCTAACATCTAAATCTCTCTCTTAAAGTGAAGTAATAAAGGTTTTATTGATTTGGCTTGAGGTCTTACAGCATGGATTTCATTCTCCATACCCCCATTTTGCACATGAACCCCTTCTCACTTTCTAAGCGGCATCAGTGGCTTGCTGTGGTCATTAGAGGATAATTCCCTCTCAATGGAACACGATGGCAATCTTGGATTTTAGAGATTGCTAAATGGGAATCTGA
Source organism: Carassius carassius (assembly GCF_963082965.1). Taxonomy (NCBI): domain Eukaryota; kingdom Metazoa; phylum Chordata; class Actinopteri; order Cypriniformes; family Cyprinidae; genus Carassius; species Carassius carassius. Next base: position 12,468,826 of record NC_081786.1, read on the forward strand.
TGGGTAATAAGAATCCTATCAGACAAGTTCAGCTTGACTAGACAGATATCGCTTTATCACAGAGATGCTCATCTCAGATTTTTCGAAGCGATTTAAGAAGGTATTGCTAAGGAATGGGAAGGATTCGACGAAAGCATTTCATTTCCTCAGACTCGTGCAGGAAGACTTGATGTTTGATCCGCAGAGATTCTGCCGTGACCATAACTTGATTTTTTATCTCATGTACAGTCCTGTGTAGATAAGATTAGACTGCACACTGGGACCGAGGGAGAAATATAGGCCTAACAGCAAATAAACCCCAGAAAATAGAAGAAAGCGAGGAATAAAGAAGGGAGTTTGGTTGGAAGAAACATGCTGTGAAATATTGTCTTGGTTTTTCTGGTTCTGCAGGTGAGCGAGACCGAGGTTAATGGCCAGTTTGAGTCGGTGTGTGAATCCGTGTTCAGCGAGGTAGAGTCTCAGGCCATGGATGCTTTGGACCTGCCAGGCTGCTTTAGAACACGCAGCCACAGTTACCTACGAGCCATCCAGGCCGGATTCTCACAGGACGATGACTGCGTCCCCTCCATGACATCGTCCACTGTCACCTCCACCATCAGGTCCACCACAGGTAAGTGGGCTTTCTTTGTCAATAACCATGCACACCTGTGTCTGGTCTCAGCTTGTGTTTGTCTCAGAATAGAAGTTGCAGAAGGATTCCAGAGAAATTTCTTACTGCTTTCATTAAAACTGACTTATGTTTGCCTCCAAGCCTAAATTAAGCACAGCTGTCCATGCCAAATAAACTAGTGAATATATATTTCCTACCGGCCTTGAAACAGTTTTTTGGAAATTTGCATTATTCAGTTTGTCACTTGGCTGGGAGGTGGTGAAGAAAAAAGATTCTTTGGCTATTTACAGTTTACCTTGCACATCTTATTGAAGTTAATTGCCAACTGGCAATAATTATATTTTACTTCCTTGTCAAAGCCAATTTTTACTCTCTTTTGGTGCAAATATTAATTTAAGGCTACAATATCCTCATGGGATACGCATAGTCTGATTCTAATCCTAAAGGCTTTAGTGCATAACTAAGTCAGTTTTGTGAACTTTAAAATGATCAATATGCAATTTAAATAACAAAATGCCAGAACGCTTAGTTTAGTGTTTAAGATTTGCATGACTTAATTGTTGAGAGCATAGATGCTGAATCCTCTGAAAGAGTTAAACATTCAAGGATTTGTAAATTAAATTCAGATCAGAGGCAAAGCTGTTCATCAAGTTGATTATTTTGAATGAATACATTGTATTACGTGTAGCATGGCATGCTTGCATGTGAACTGCTTACAGTCGAGTGATTGATTTGTGTACAGCTTCATAACACAGGTAAGTGCTGGTGTGCCTCAGAGCATAAGAATATGAACCCTATTGAATTCAATCCCCAAATTTTGTGGCAAACAATAACATGGTGAAAAGTGACAAATCCATTTTTTTAAATATTGTATCCAAATTAAGATATGACCTTTTTATTCTTCCACTGTGTGTTTTGTCTCTCAAGATTTTCAATTTGGATCTCTACCTTGTCCTATTTTCTGCCTCAGTTGACTCTTGGCTAACAGACAGGGAGGGGGTGAAAAGCAATGATGGAGACATGAGGTGGTGTGTATTGCGATCCCAAAATGTTTCTCAGTCGGATGATTGTCACTCTGTGGGCTTTCTGTTTCTCACTCTTCCACATCTCCTAGTCTCAATCTCTCTCTCTCTCCCTCTCTCACTTTTTCTTCTGGGCGTGAAGTTGGTTTTAAACGTATCAGTTTTGAGTTCTCTCTCCCACAGGGTCCGCAACTGAAGCCGTGCTTGAGCATTTTGAGTTTTCAGACTGTTTAAGGGTCAGTGGTGAAACAGGCCACTTAAATAAATGTAATTAAGAACATCAGAGTCCAGTCTCTGGACACGTGTGAATCAAGGCCAAAAATCGGATTTAGACAGACAAAGATAGAGAGTAAATATGCTCTGGCATGTTTGCACTGCCTTCTCACTGAAATATGCTTGCAGAATAACGAGCAATATTGGCTTTCTCACAAAGGGAGTCTCTTTAAAAACACTTGATTTTGAGCTTGATAAGCCTAAATCCATCATAGTATATTGTGCAACAGTGACTGGGCAAAGAATATTTCAAAGAATCACTGATCATAATAACTGCATGTAATAAACTTTTGCTAAAGTAATGAGCAAATTTTTGTTTGTGTGTCGAGGTACTGGTTGAACTGATTCCCCATGTAAAGACCTGGTCAGTGATGGGTCAAAATGGACCGCTCATGTTCAATAGGGTTCATACCTGCTTTGCTGAGACACATACACACTCAAAAAAGAGACTGAAAGCTTTTGCTCGCAATTGCCTCCTTTCAAGGCACAAAGCACAGACCTGCTCTGTCAGAGGGACCTGATAATGCTCTATGAGTTGCCGTTGTTATTATACCCTGCAGGTGTCCTCAGGCTTCAGTTCCCTGTTTTGTGCTTTGAGAGATGAATATATGCAAATAAAGGATGGAGTGAGAAGGCAGAGTAATAACAGAGAAAAAAAGCTGTGAGTCAAAATGGGATCTTTTTGCTAGTGTGATCACAATAACTCAAAATAACTAGCTCCCATCACCTAAAGCACAGGGAGCCAAGATTGCGTTTGTTGCATCCTGAGCAAAACTCAAAACAATTTGTAAGATTTTACAAAGCACTTTGATTTAAATTGTGTACGTAGTACTCTGAATGTCTTCCCCTTAAATAATTAATCCCTATATTCCTTCAATGCATTATTAATGTTTTCATCTGACCTGTGTGATAACATAGTTCACACACAAAAAAGATTTAACTCTGATCTGGCCTAAAACTTATTTTGGCTCACACATGTTTGGTTGAACTCTTAATTGAGCTTGCAAACAGCACAAATCCCCAGCTGGCCTCACCACTGGGCACATTATATACACTCGCATTTTTATATTTTTCTTCCAGAGGGAAATGATGTGCTGGAAGGCACTGGTTTGCTTAATGAGGACAATTTTCCCAGTGAGGGGCCAGACTTAACCTCCATGGCCCGTAGGAATGCGGGGCTCCGTGGGAGAAGAGATGAATCCAGCACCCTTTATGATGATAGCTCACCTACCACGACTCCCTCGTTACCCCCGCTGAAAACGAATGCGCCCATCAGGCCACGGCCTGTTCAGTCAAGTGTCCAGGAGACAGCGGATCTGGCCCTGGCAATCAGCCAGCAGTGGAGGGAGGATGTGTCAGCCATGCGTAAAGAGTTAGCTGAGCTCAGGAAGGATCTGTGCACTGAGCTCAGAGCTTTTAACAGGAACTTTTCCACCTTTACACAACATTACAGCACCTGGTCACCGAACTGGGTGAGGGAAACCCAGACAGCTGCTCCTCAGGTGTCTGTCAGCACGCAGGCAGGAAGCAAGACCCTGGTGCGACAGAACACAGCGGACGCAGCAGTTAACTGCCCCTCCCCCGTGGATCCCAATGTTTTATCCATGTCTTCCTCAGAACCCACAGATAAAAATGTCCTACAGGTCTCAGCCTCCTCACCATTTTTTCAAACTGACCCCAACTCGGAATTAGCAGACATTGATGATCCTACTTTTGCAAATCTTACCCCTCCAGATCCTGTTGATGTGGCATCACTTTGTTGGCCTGATCTAGATTCAGACTCCATGACTCCTCCAGATCCACCAGAACCAGTGCCAGAGGTAGAACCGTATTGCTTTATGAAGTCATCCACTCCTGAGCATGTGGAATCAGTTGTTTTAGACTTCACAAATGTAGAGCTAGTGAACCTGGCCAGTTTGCAGTGGCCTAAACTGGATCCAGATGATACTGGCTCTCCCCCCCTAGAATCTCTTGATCGTCTCTCCAAAGAATCTCCGGAACAACCTGGTAAATATACACCGGACCACGGTAGCATGACTACACAGAAACAGTCGGTTCTAGAATCCATGCAGCCCTTGTTGCTGAGTCATACAGACGAAGAACCTTTGGACTTCACATCATTCGAAATGGACTCCTTTGTTCTGAGTCCAGTGACCCCGGATTCTATGAATCTTCAAGACTTAAAGTGGCCAAGTTTAGAATCTCTTGAGCTCAATGTTTCTGGCTCTCAAAGCCCATGTGCTGTAGATCTAGCCCTGCCAAACCCTCCCACCCCAGAATCTGTCTATGAGTGTTCCTACGAAGCCACAGTACAAGAACCACCCTTTCCAGAACTACTGGACACCATTTATCTTCAACCAGCCACTCCTGAGCCTGAATCCCGAACAGAATCTGACATATCAAACCCAGCAAGCCCTGAACCTAATTTTCCTACTTGTCAAAAGCCAGCTGCACACGAACTAGACACTCAGGCTCTTGTTTTGTGGACAAAAAAGGAAACATTCATGGGATGTGCAGAAGAAGGTAGTGCTATGAACGTCCCAGAGTTCTACTCTGAAGAAGATAATGGGCAGAATGTAGGTTCTTCTGCACCCATTATAAATTTCCCAATCCAGCCAGACACTGTGGACTCTTCTCCCCTGGAGTCTGAGACTCTCTTCTCTGCCATTCTGTGCTCAGTTGAGTCAGATACCTTCGATCCTGAAGTTACTAGCCTAGATGAACCAATGTCACAGGAGCTGAACCCACCTGGACTTGCTACCATAGACCCAGCAAATGTGCATCCCTTCAATCTATCCCTGTTGGAGCTCCAGTCAGCTTTAGATGTATCTAAAAGTGAAACAAGTGATAATGGGTCACCAAAGGGAACAGCAGCCATTAGCAGCCCTTCTCATTCACTTTCCGGGAGGGATTTCCTGTGGATTCGGTGGCAGTGGAAAGCACGCAGACGGCAGCCGATGTCACGGAGTGCCAGTATGGAAATTTACCACAAGAAATACTCAAACAATTCAGAGATGACCTATATGTCACTCTCTCTCTGAGTGCATGATGCTACACGAGGTGTGCAATAGATAATCATATGTAATATTTACAGGCAGAATACAAGACTGTTAGGTTATGTAGCAAGATGTTTACAGGTTTGTGTCTCTCCATGGTGTGTGTGTGATTATATGAGAGAGAATGAGAAGTAGAGAGTGGGAAAGGGGGTAAGAGATTGTTACATTTGAGGCATGGATGAGGTTATGAGAGAGGTTGTAGCTAAAAGGAGTCTGATGACAGCAATGGCACTGCATTAGTGTACTTCAGACATTCAGCACCTATTTACACTGCAAAACTGGTGAGTCACCTTGAACTTCACTCCTCTCTAGGGACACTCTCTGGCTTAAGAGTGACTCAAATGTATTTTAGTAAATACTGTGACTGTTTTTAGGCAGAGAACTAAGACTTCCAGTCAAGACACTCTCTCCAATGAACTTTAGAAACTACTGAGTAAACTGTAAAATAAATCTCTGTACAAACTGGTCTCGGATCAACCAGAAATTTGTACTTTGGTCATGCTCTCTGAGAGTGGGTGGTAGGGAGAAACCTTTTTCAGATGGAACAAGTCAGACTATGAACTGGAGGTTGGTGAAAGACTACCTGAAACAACTGCATATCGCCTGGATACATTTTATGGATTTTGATCATCTTTTTTCTCTGACTGTAATGTAATGGTTGTTTCCCTGGTGTGAATGATGGAATCCTGTATTCCATTTGACTCAATGTCTACAGAGCCAAAGTCTCACTGTAAAAAGTGGAGGAAAATTTAGTACTGTGAAATTTGCAAAGACACAACGGCTATGTTACGATACTCTGTGGAGTGACTGCTGTTTCTTTTTCTCCTTTTTTGCTCAAATCTTATTAAGATCTATTGGGATATAGGACGAAAATGTTGAATGTGATATTTTTCTGGGTATATTCATATATGGAAATAGGGCTGTGCAAAAAATCGAATGCGATTTTCATGCGCATCTCATCAGTAAAGATGCTCCTGTGATTAGAAGTATTTCTCCAGCATGTGCGTTCAGATCAGGGTTGCCAGGTTTTCACAACAAATCCTGCCCAGTTGCTTCTTAAAACTAGTCCAAAACTAGCCCAATCGCGTTTCCAGGAGGTTCCCCAATAAAAATTGCTTCCCGGGGTTAAAATATACATTTTTTGGAAGGGTTGCCTTGGTAAAATGTGCATTTTAGGGGCTAAATATCACGTTATTTGTATTGGGGTTGCTTCAAACCGCGGACATGAAAAACAATCGCAGACTTGGCAACACTGGTTCAGGTGGAGCTGCAGTTACTACACAGAGCCGTAGTCTACCGACAACTGAGACAAAATCGTTTTCAAAATCGACAAAGAATCGCCTGCGATTTTAACATCGATTTTTTGTAGATTGTCAGTGAATTACGGCTCGGTGTAGTAAATGCCAACCAGTGTTGCCAAGTCTGTGGTTGTTTTTCATGTCCGCAGGTCGAAGCGACCCCAATACATATAACGTGATATTTAGCACCTAAAATTCAAATTTTACCAAGGCAACCCTTCTAAAAAACTTATATTGTAACCCCGGGAAGCAATTTTTATCGGGGAACCTCCTGGAAGCGCGATTGGACTATTTTTTAGAAGCAACTAGGCAGGATTTGTTGTGAAAACCTGGCAACCCTGATCCGAACGCACGTGCTGGAGATATACTTCTAATTACAGGAGCGTCTTTACTGATGAGGTGTGCATGAAAATCGCATTCGATTTTTTGCACAGCCCTACATGGAAATATATCAGATATTAATATTAAATTGATTTAATAATGATGATAAATGATAAATTATTTTCTGAGATGACTTAGAAGAAATTTGGTTATAGAGTTTTGAAGCACTGAGCACTGAGCATGTGGGTCATTTTGAAGCTTGTTTAAACATGGGATATAGATCTTTTGGCCACAAAATTGCAGTGGTTTAGGAATTAAAACCGGTGGTGGAAACTTGTACATTGGGGTGTCTGGCCACTATTTGTACAGTTAACGTAACCTATTAAACAAGATCGATCATGCACACTTAAAAATCCATACTAATCTTGCAAATCCACACTTACTATTATAAATGACATACAAGATACTGTTAATATAATCCTTAATGCCCACATATATTCGCCAGTGAATCCCTATATTAATGTAAATGTATAGACTATTGTATACTGTGATTTTGATTACTGTGTTTTTCCTGCAAAAATTCATGTTACACGCACAACTCTCATTAACCACTATGAGAGCTCCCCATCTTTAAAATGAGATGCCAGTTAATTTGTGTTAGGTGGGTTACTGAAGTTATTTGATGTAAACTCAGCAGTCTGTATGTATTATTATCCATATTGTACATACCTGTACATACTACCGAATATCAGGGTACTAAATAAAATACTCTGGCTATCTCTATCAGTTGATGATTTGTGTCTCTGGACCACAAAACCAGTCTTAAGTGTAAATTCGAAATTGAGATTTATACATAATCTGATAGTTGAATAAATAAGCTTTCCATTGATGTATGGTTTATTAAGATCGGACAATATTCGGCTGAAATCTCAGGGGGCAAAATAATCTAAATACTGAGAAAATCGCCATTGAAGTTGTCCAAATGAATTCTTAGCAATGCATATTACCAATCAAAAATGATGTTTTGATATATTTACAGTAGGAAATTTACAAAATATCTTCATGGAACATGATCTTTACTTAATATACTAATGATTTTTTGCTTAAAAGAAAAATCAATCATTTTGACCCATAAAATGTTTTTTTGGCTATTGCTAAAAATATAACCCAGCGACTTAAGATCGGTTTTGTGGTCCTGGGTCACATTTGGTATGGATCAAGAAATGCAGTGCCATAGCCTTGTATCTGACAAACAGAGAAAACGTTGAAATCAGATACATTAATGACATTTTAATTGTTGTCTACAGTTTACATCTAATTGGTATGACAGAGTCATACTAAAAATAAAGTAGTTCCTTAAGTAGTTAATGTAGTTGACATTGCAAGTTTACATTATTATTAGCAGTGAATGTATTTTTTCATATATTTTTATTTTTTAAGTGGTTGTAGCTAATGTATCTAATTATAATTAGATATGTGTTCTTGTCTATTTATTTAAAACCTGGATTTCAGAACACACTTTTTTGTTTTTGTTAGTCAGCCGGCCAACTGACAGACACTTAACAGTGAGTTTTGAGAACAGTGCAAACGTTGGATAGTTTTAAAAGCTTTTAAAGACTTTAAATGTGTTTCCCTAGAAATGAAACCTGGCAACGTATCTTTAATCTGTAAATATCTAGTTTTAGGATGGAAATCTTGGCTAATTCCCAGTTCGCATGCCTCTACTACTGTATGTATAGTCATAAAATGGTCTTATTGCAGCATTAGAGAGCCATTACAACCAATGACCATGATATTCTCATGTAGCTCCAAAGGCTGTGGAATTCATTGACCTAAAAAGCACAGACTGATGTATATTTTGAACATTCCCTTGAAATAGTATGCATTGTTGGCATACTGTTTTCACTTAGTGTGATTTGAGGGACTATAATCCTTATCTCACGTGACTAGCATGCGTATTGGGATTTAGCCATTGCTAACAGGTCTTCCTTCATTCATAACAGAGCTCTCAGGCCTTATTTTACAGCATTGTCCACATATTGCCCTCTGCTGTGCTGGAGAGCTATTTCTTGAGTAATAAAAGTGGGTTTTACATGCATATCTAGAGCAGACCCACAGGTGCTTAAAGTGCAGGACAAAACTAACTGTAGCAAAACAAATAAACACATTAGATTCTCACTGGTCCCACCCCCACTACAATGAGTCATTGCTAATCATTTTAGTGAGCAGGAGATACCTGACAGAGCCTTATGGGTCATTTAAGTGTAGTAAAAGTAGTGTTTCTCTGGGCGGAGGGGTTTCCTGGAACTGTACATTTCCATTGGCTGCTTGTACATTGTGTGCCTTGTCTGGCTCATGAATGTGGGCGTTTAACCACCAAGCCTCAATATTGTTTTGTTTCACTGTGATTTTCTTTTCTTTTTTCTTATTGCTTCAGAATGGAAGCACTTTGACTATAAGATTTCAAATATTAGCCACAGAGATCTAAAGCCTGAAAAATAATGTGAAAATAAGCCTCTTTATCTCTGTTATCTTCACTTCCATCAGCTGATTGTTGATTTTTCTGAGAGCATCTTAAATGTCTGCAATCATGATGAACTGTAACTTAAGCGAATGTTATTAATTTCATTAAATAATAAAATAAGTTGTTTTACATCAGCACTTCAACTGTTGTAGACCATTGTATGGTGGTCTCTGAACCAGGAGTGTTTGTAAGAACTTTGTTCTAAGCTACAGTACCTTTCTCTTCTCATTTCTCTTCACACACACAAGTACGCATCCTTTTGTTTTCTATGTACTGGTCAGCTGCATATAATCTGCTATAATAATTTCCTATAATAATATACATTTCCTTTTGTAGGCCCCTACAGGTAGATCAAATTTATAGCTGAACAAATTGCCAGAAGCAGTAACACTTGAGATGTCTTTGCAAATAATCAAGTGTGACATTACATAGAAGCACAATGTGATCAGAAGGTTCTGTGAAGCAGCACGGAACTGATGTGTAGTTTTCAAGAGATTGCAGCATGCAGTTTTGGCATTAGCTTTTTGAATTTCAAAGTCAGTGATTTAGTTCAGGTTGAAGTGACTTTTCTTTTTTTTTCTTCTTTTTTTTTTTTAACTGTTTTAGTGTTTTTTTTTTCTTCTGTGGTACTGTATGTGGTCTCTTAAATACACAGTGGAAGAATAATTATGTTTTTAGTTTGTTTAAAAGCATGATCACTTTTCATCCGGTGTTTCTATACTTATTTTTATTTTGTAACTGTAAACTTGCGACTACTTGTACTCAAACCCATGATGCAAAATTTAGCTTTAGTGTATCTGTACTGAGCTCAGAATGACGTGTGGTGGTATGTGTGTGTGTGTGTGTGTGTGTGTGTGTGTGTGTGGTCTGGCTTCAAAACGTTTATGCGTATGCTTGCTTCTAGGAATTCAGTTCCATCTCCCTTCTTCAGGCAGTGTGGACCGTCCTTCCCAACAACCACCAGGTAAATGATAGCTTTAATTCATGTTCCTGTACCTGCATTAAAATAATCAAATACTGTATGTTCCTTCATAACTAGTCATTAATGCCTGTTTCATGGTATTTTGTTTTATTTCTGAGCACCACCTCTTAGCAGAATGTTTCTTCAGGCAACAGTGTATTGAAATGTGCTGACAGACCGTTCTACGCCTCTCCGACACTTCTTAGACCCTTTCACCTATACCACCTCCTTACAGATCTTAACAGATGAAATGGAAACCTCAGAAAACTATGTTCTTTCTCCTTTTCTTCTCTTCCTCAGTATTTTTTGTTACTGTCTACAACACAGCACCACTGAATTTAACATAAAATTCTGGTATTGTAAACTAACACTTACTATAAAACTTAATTAATTCACCTAAACCACTTACTGTAATGTTTATTTTATTTTCAAAGCACAAAATGTACAAAAATGTAAGACAAAGATTAGAATGAAGATAAAATAGAGTGCCTTAGTTGGTTCCAGAAGTAGTTTTTCCCATTCAATTTTGAAGTCTTCTAAAGTCTTTTAAGTTATGAGCCATGAACTAAACCAACCACCTACAAGGTGTATCACAACATTGCAAACTTTGATTTAAAGAAAAAATGAAGTATTTGAAAATCAGACAGAAAGACTGTCTACTTAACTATGCACTTTATTGGCTTAATTTGAACATTGGATAAATGCAAAATGAGTGCAGCCAACTTAAAACAAAGCATCATGATAAACTTTAACACTATTATTTTGCAGCCTTGTAAGCACTAGTGTCCTCTTGTTTAGTCATTGTGATGCACTCTCACAAAGTCTCTTCCCCTTCCTCACTTCTCTCTTCAAAATGATGAAAGCATGGTGTCATCACTTTCAGCTCATTTGATAAAACAGGCAGCACAGAGAGAGCTATGAGGCCCTGTTGCATTATTTGTTTGGCTATAACATCTATTTTTGTACCAGTGCTGAATCACTCTGCTCAGTCGTTCTCCTCCTCTCTCAATCATTCTTGGCTCTTCAATCTCTCTCTCTTTCTCTGTTACGATCCATCTTTCTCTTTTAATCTCTCCTTATCTCTCTTTCGTTCCATCAGTCTTTCTGATTCAGTTGTTCACATGACCTTTCGGTGAGGTTTTAAAGCTGGCTGATGTGGTTTAGAAAGGTTTAACTTAAGACATACAGTGGGGTCTTAAAGTCTGAGAATACTAGTTTTTATGCTTCTGTTATGCATTTATCATAATTATGACAACTGGAGGGACATTTTTTTAATTTTAAAATATCCTAGTACATGGATTTCCCTCTTTTAATTTAATGGCAGTGACACTCAAGCCACATAAACTTTTCAATTGAACCAAGAGCATCTAAAGAGTCACATGATCAATGCCACAAATGTACTTATTTCATCAGTGACCTAGAAATAGTGTAGAATCTGAAATAGTTTTTCTTTTTCATTCCATAGCATTTCTTTTTTTTCCAAACCTTCTTATTCTTTCCAGGCTGAAATTAGACTTAGATTTTTTTTCTTCAGGTTTTACTTTTTACTTTTAGAACTCAGTACTTCAACATGTTACTCGAAAACAACTATACTGCATTGCAAACACAGTTAGTACTTTCATTTGGTTGACTGTATGCCAAAATAGATTCCATACAGAGATCTTCCTTTTTGTCGATTTTGATTAGTGTGACCTTCAAACTTTTGAAAATTGTACACTAAATTAGAAGACACATCCAAATCAAAGATCCATTTATCTGCCTGGTCCAGCTGTGTGGGTTAGAGCAGGAAGAGATCTGTGGATAACCTTTTGCTCATCAGAATGCATGGCAGGCTTCACAATCTGTTTACAAGAACATCAGAGCACTATCTATTTCACACTCCTTTTCTCCTTTATTAATGAAGAGAAAGTGTTTATAGAAAACTTATTTTTTAACTAATTTTTGACATGTTTGTTCATTTTGAACGAGTAATCGGAAGCCAAGTGTTTCCACTACATGTCCCTCTCCAGAGACATTTGACACTAAACCTCTCCTTTTCTATCTAACAGCAGTCACCTACACACCCAGTACACCCACCTATAAGAGGACCCCTCCCCCCGTGCCCCCTCGTTCCACCTCCAAACCCCTCATCTCCATCACAGCGCAGAGCAGCACAGAGTCCACGCAGGACGCCTACCACGAGGGACAGCTGGCCAGAGGGGGTATGTTATTATAGTAACATAATAGTAATATGATATTTATTATACTGTATATTTATTATTTAAACTATTATTGTACGTATTCCTATTTTGAATTCACTTTTTTCATGTTTTTGTTTTAATTTTTATGTTTTTGTCATTTTTTATTTTTATTTATTTTTATATAGTTTTAATTCATTTTTATTTCAGTTTTAGTTTTACTCATTTTAGTACTTATGTATTAGAGTTAGCTACCAAAGCGACATGTTTCAAGTTTAAGTCTTCATCTGATATATTTATATTTTATTTCAGCTTTATTTCTATTACAAAAACAAATTGAACAGTTAATTATAACTAATTTAGTACCGTAGTTAACAATTACAACACTGCTTTAAACTAAATATTATATACTTCTGACTATGAAAACAATGATAGAACATCCCTGATTCAATACTTAAGTTAAGTCGACTACATTTGTGGTGTCACATTGATCAGTCACCACTAACAAATATTTCACTTATACCTGGTTTTCTTAAAAAAAATTATCGTGAGACTTTTGTAGTGGAAGCAAGTTGGGCAAATTTTGGAGGATTTAAAAGCAGAAATATGATGCTTTGTAATTTTATAAAAGTACTTACATTTAGTTCTTAAAACTTGTGTATTGTCTGAGCTGTAAAGTTGTAGTTTTAGTCATTTTAGGTACTTATCCTTTATGTTATAATGCCAACAAAGCTGTAAATTTAAATGTAACTACACAGCAGAGGCTAGTGAGCAATTTTCTTGATATTATAATCATGTTAACATGCAATCAGTTTAAAAGAAAAGTAAGGACAGGTCAAAATACATTTTTGTGGTATTCAACATTGTGTCTCAAGTGCCGTTGATTAAAACAGATTTCTGTAATCATGAACATTGCGTTATTCACAACCTCAGTCAGTGTGTCCTTATTTTTCCTAAAAATGACACCGGCTTCTCTTAATGCTTTTCTTACAGGCATCTGGAGTTCTGATGGATTGAGTCTGAGTTTGGGTCGAGCGCTTTATAACTCCACTGACAGTTTGGACAGCGCTAAGGCCGTCACTATTGCCATGGAAGCGGCTGCCATGGCGATGGCAGGAAAGAGACACCCCTCCACAGACAGCCATAGCTCAGTAATGACCTGTGATAAAGCTGTGCTGGTGTCCAAAGCAGAGGAATACCTAAAAACACCAAGGTCCTCAATTGGAATACAGGTGAAGTGCAAAACAATAGTTTAATCTGAGATCTTTTATCCCTCACCACTTAATGAATAGTTCACTCAGAAGTGTCATTTCTGTCAGCATTTACTCACTGTCATGACATCCCATACCTGTATGATGATCTTTCTTCAGTGGAAAAATATATTTTAAAGAATGTTTTAACTGTATTTGGCTATATAATGATTGTCAATGGGGTCCAAAACAACACTGAAATCCAATTGTATGGACAAAAAAACAAACAAACAAAAAAAAACTTCAAAGACATTTTCAGAGTATCATTCAGAAATTCAGATTAGAACTTTCATTTTTTTAGTTCATCTTCAAGATTCAAGATTCAAGATTTTATTCGTCACATACACAATTATATAAATAATATATAACCAGCAGTTATCATCTGCGTTGTTCTAAACTCACTAGTGAGAAATGTTGTGTAGTTTTAAGCTGCTATTTTAACTATTTTACTTATAAATTCATTAGAGCAGTGTTACTATGCACATGTATGTTTATATATATATATATATATATATATATATATATATATATATATATATATATGAATATATATATATATATATATATATATATATATATATATATATATATATATTTATATATATATGTGTGTGTGTGTGTGTATTATATATGTGTTTTTTTTTTTAAATCCTTTAAAAATACCTTTTCCATGTTTAATAAGCAGACAACTATAAGTAACCAATTTGTAGGTTCATTTAAGTTCATTTCTTTGAGAAGTCTAGGTGCTCTTAATACATTTCTTTAAGCCTGTCAACAGCAACACTTACTCAACCAATGGTGTGGGTTTGGGGGCGTGGCTACCCATTTAGCTGACCAGTGGGAAAGTGTCTGGAGAAACCTGTTAGTAAATGGCCATTGTTTCTTCTTCTTCTTCTTCTTCTTCTTTTTCTGTTTTCTTGCAGCTCTGTTTGAAAACTTCCACTTTGACTAGCTTGAATAAAAATCCACTTCCCTGCGGTTTGAGCTCTTGTCTGTCTGCTGAGAACAAAATATTCATGAACAAAGTGCTGACTAGTGATAAATCCGACCCACAGGCAGTCATACAAACTGAATCTTACCTAACCAAAGCAATGTAGGTTATTTTGGAGCCCAAACACAGAAGTATACACAAACACCTCCAGTCCATGTTGTCATGCTAAAAATAGCTTCCAGTGAGTCATCATACCGCAATCCATTAATTAACATTCAACTCAGGCTTCACTGAATGGGCTCTCCCTCTCTCTCCTTCCCCTTAATCTCTCTCTTTCCCCATCCCCTCTCTTTCGTCCTCCCTCTTGTTGTCTCTTGCCAGCAGTTATCTGTCTTTGCCTTGTGAATATCTGTGTTGAGATCATGTCCTAATAATGTTAAATGGGTTTGCCTCTCTCAGCCCTTTAGCGCATCTGTTCTTTATTCATTGTACACACTGACCCCTAGAGGTTATGCACAGGGAGCACAATTAACTGCCAATAGGGGTGAATTGAGTCCATAAATATTTATTATCCGTCACGAAACAGAATTTTGCAGCATTATTTTTATTACAAAATATGTTTGCCTTCAAGACTGCAATTATTTAGCTGTTTTTCTTGCATATTAGTGACAGGGCACAGGTCTTTGTCACTGGCTAGTGACATCTTTCGATGAAATGGAATCCGCTACAAAAACAATTAAAAAACACATTTTGGTTTTTTTTGCAGTTTAATGGGAGGAATATACCACAAATGTGTTACCACATAGAGTTGTGGACAAAACACTAGAAATATTTATGGTGCTTTTAGCCTGTTTCTTCCCATTAAAATAAATTGTAGTAGCTGCCATGGCGTTAAACTTGGTAAAGTGACTTGACCTAGCAGCATTTAGTCATCCAATGGTGTAAGTTTGGAGCATGATTACCTGTTTGTATGAATGACGCATGAGACTTTATCTGAAATAACACATTAATCTTAACTTTTTTTTCAGCTTGTGCAGAGGGGAAAGAGCAGCCTTTTAGATAGATGCTGAGGTGCTATAGTTTGTGAGTTGTGTTTGGACAGATTGGATGGAAATCATTCCGTATATTCAAAATTCACATGCTTTGACTTATATCAGTTTTGGGATTTGGCAAAATGTGACAGAATGAATGAGGTGGCACACTTTTCACCACAGTTTCCCTGTGATCCAAGGTACTTTTTTGTATCTATAAAGGAACCCCGAGCCTACTGTAGCTGTAATCCTTATTGACTGACTTGTGTCTGAAGAAACCTCATACCCTGGCCTTCATTCTTTCATTCCTGACAGTCTGGCTCACTCAAACCAAATTCCTGTGCTCAGCCTTTCTGCTTCTTGATGTTCTAGCGGTCAGACTGATAGATCAGGGACAGCTGTTTTATCTGATCTGTGAAGTGTATCATCATGTTCTGTG